>NC_065910.1:5454545-5757575 GCF_905147045.1 Nymphalis io | reverse complement strand
TCTTACAATGCCAATGTCTATGGGCGTTGGTGACCACTTACCATCAGGTAGCCCATATGCTCGTCCGCCTTCCTATTCAATAATAAAAAAGAAACGACTCTAGTTCATAAGCTCTTACAGAATACAACTGTGATTCTTCTGGAATACCTTGTCCTTACCTTGCCCTTTTCAACCGAACTAATAACTCTTCGCACTCTTTTAAACTGTATTTGTGTCAATAATATTTGCTAATTCCATTAATTAATTAAGATCTAAAGGTTTTCAAGATGTAGTATGCGCAAGCGATCCCGTAGCGGTCCTCGTTAAGACAGAAAGGTACCGCTGATTTTTTAGTGGATATTCCGATGTTCGGGGCGCACTCGGCACCTTGGGGAAACACGTAATACAGCGTTTAAAAAAACCTCGACTCATAAAGCCTGAACTCTTTTTGGTCGTGTCGTATTTATTATCATATTATAAGTAAGTGTATATAGAGTGCATTTTTGTTTGCGCATATATGCATTGTTATATTATGCCTTATGCGTCGGGAATTTTAGAAATATATAACGGTTTATATACGTTCTATTCCAATCCAACTATGACTATTCTATATTTATTCGGTTCGGAACCGAACCAATGTAATGTAAGTATATACTGTTATGCCAAAATCAAACTAAATTGTTATTTTTTATGCTAATAGTCGATCTATTACATCGATCAGTAATAATATTAAATGAAATAATAGAAAAACGGATAAACGGCAACGATCACGCTTAGATTCGTCTCTGCTGTACAAATATTCTTCGGATATTTTGTTTGAAGAGAAGATTTTAAAGCTTATTGCACCACGCTGCTCTAATACGGGTTGGTGGAATACACATGTGGCAGAATTTCAGTGAACGAAATGAAATTTGAAATTAGACACAGGCAGGTTTCATCGCGATGTTTTTCTTCACCGCAAGCGCGAGATGAATTATCACCACAAATAAGGCACATGAAAATTCAATGGTGCTTGCCTGGGTTTGAACCCACGATCATCGTTTAAGCTACACGCGTTCTGACCACTGGGCCATTTGTCTTTTTTACGTGAATATGATATCGTTAATTAAATTATTTAGATGAATGTAGTTCTCTAATCCATCGATACAAGTATCAAGAGAAGTAATGATTTGTAAATGCAATTAAAAAGAATATGTCCATTTGTGAACCTAACAGAGCGGAAGATTGTGATCGTCTCGATACATCCGAATCGCGCTTCAGTAATTATTGTTTAAGGTCTAGCTATTTCGGAATAATATAAACATACTGATTTTTATTTACTATACTACTATGTACATGCTTAAAGCTTTAATGTAAATAAATTATATGAGTAAAAAATGTATATATTTATTATTATTGTTTAAATAAATGTAGATAGTTATCACCATGTCCTAGTTTAGTCTACTAGTTTTCTAAGCCACAGATATCCTTTTAAAATCACTAATGCATTCAAATGAGGTCGCACAGAATGAAGTTCATTCCTTTGGTATTACACGGATGTCCTTTAAAAATGATTTTCTCATTATACAATATGGAGTTTTATTGTTTTTATTAGTTGCTGCTTTATTGACTGCTGTTTGTTAAAAGAAGCACGCTTTTTTAAGAATAATTTCGCTAGGAACTTAAAATTTTTAAAGCAGGTGCTTGGAGAAAAGATACCTGCATAGAAAAAAAGTAGTCTCTTTTCGTATACACAATCTTTCTTTTTGGAAAAGAAAAGTTAGTAGGACAAATAAATCAAAATGTTTTATAATTCATCTCGTGCTCGTTTCTAGCTTACGTTACTATTCAAATTACGGTTGAAACCGAAAACTCTGATCTCTGTTATTTTCATTCTAATGCTATAATATAGAAAACACAATAACAAATTATAATTACAACAAAAAATCATTAAGTTGCAATTAGTTCGCATTCGAATTTTATGATTTCTTACATTATATCAATTTCCTTCATATAAAATATCGTTCTTGGATCAAAATTTGTAAATGTTAGGATTTGGATTTAGCTGTCAAAGTATAAAATTATTTAATAGCTCCATTAAATTGCCCCATACAAATATGGTCATACATTTTGTAGTTAACGAACGGTTTTTATCCAGACTAACCCTTAACAATGTCCGTGGTGTTACGTTTAATAGCCTATTTATTTCCAATAGATTCTTCCAACAAACTCTAAGCACTAGCAGATCGTTTAAACTTCTAAAAATATTCTTTCAGTATTTGAAATTTGTTTCAAACAAAGAAATATTAGAAAAACTTTTGTAGGTAATTTTTTTTAATTTTGCGTCATATGGGAGAAGTAACGATAAATAACCTTGAATTCACATGAAGTCTTTGTTTGAGATTTTAAATAAAATCTATATATTGAGTATGGATTCATGAAAATTATTTTTTGAATGGTCGATCGAATGTTTTGAAGTTGTTTATAATAATAATATCCTCAAGAGCGATTTCGGCCACGGCGGCCAATCTTAAGAGAGATTAACCAACTACGCAGGAGATATTACAGTGCACAAGTGTGTGCGCAAACACAGGTGCACTGTCTATTCCCTAACTCTCATTATCCGATGGGACGGCAATCCGACACGACCGGAAAGAGTTTAGGCGCAGGACCAACGGCTTTACGTGCTTTCCGAGGCCCAGGAGTATACAATATATATAAATAGTATTGTATTGTAAATAACTGCGGACCCCTATAGCGATGATGCACAAAGCGCCACTTCCTTCTCCCTGGTCTTCTTCAACGAAGCGACTTAGCAGTTAATAATCATATAAAAGAATCGTCAGTCATAAAAATGTCTCCAAAAAAGTACAGTAAAGTTTTCGTCCAGATTATTACTCCAAAGAAATATAAAAAAATGCAATTTAGACCAGTTGTAATATAAAAAAAATTACATTATTTAAAATATAAGGCAAGCATTATGATCTATAATATCTCTAGCGCAGGTCTCCCTTGAAAATGGCCTTTATAGCAGGAATCAATCAGGCGGACAACGTCCTCATCATCGTATATACTAAAATCAATGTTATTGAATATATATATTATCTACTGTACGGAGTTTTGCTGGTGGTAGAGCTTTGTCTAGGTAAGTACTGTACGTCTGGGTAAGTGCCACCCACTCATCAGATATTCTACCGCAAAACAGCGGCACTTGGTATTGTTGTGTTCCGGTTTGAAGGGTGAGTGAGCCAGTGTAATTACAGGCACAAGGGACATAATATCTTAGTTCACAAGGTTGGTGGCGCATTGGTGTTGTAAGTGATGGTTAAAATTTCTTACAATGCCAATGTCTATGGGCGTGGGTGACCACTTACCATCAGGTTGCCCATATGCTCCTCCGCCTTCCTATTCTATATAAAAAAAGAGTCAATCAAGAAGACTGGTAACACACGGGCACTGGCTATGAAAGAACCCCTCTCGCCATAATGGGTCTCTTTTTGCTCCTGAAGATAATGGTATATTTCTCTATTAATGTTAAACAGTTATTTTCCGTTACTAATTTAATTCCTTTGTTTTTTATTTAACTTGTCATTTCCGTTATTTTTTAAAAATTCACTTCTAGTTCCTAAAAGTACTACACGCTTAATATACAATTATCGTTGGTCATTAATAATTTTACCAGCTAAATAGCTACGCGCACATGCAGGCTTGGGTGGATAGCACCTAATTACCAATTATTCTCTATAGGCAAACATTCTAGTGTTCACACTTTGATGAGCGAGTGAGCCAGAACTACGAGATAAAAACTTTTTCCAAGTAATAAAAAAATACAGTTTCAGTTTTCAAAATATAATAAGTCGGTTAATTTATAGAGATAAATTATATGCTCTTTATATGCAGTTTTGGTTGAGGCTTAATGATCTGTACACTTGTTAATGTTGGTTTAACAATTTTTATTGCGTACTTCAATTGATTTATTCGCTCGTAAACTCGTTGCTATCAACGTATCGATAAAACAACATTTAAAATTAATTTATGCATTTAACGATATTTTATATATCATAAAAAAATGTTATTTTTTATTTCATATAATCGTCGACTTCGCTCTTCAAGCAGCAATCTTATACGTCATACATTTTTAAATAGCCATGGAATATTTTTTGACGTTACTTCAGTGTCGTAAATTGCCAGTAAAACATTAAAGATACACATAAAATAATAAAAAAAGTCTAAAAAGTAAAAATGTGTGTGTTGGTCCTTTAACTTTATTATAAGTACCTTGTAATGTTTCAATAAAAGCTTCCTGCGAAAATTGTTAAAAACCTTTTGTTGAGTAGTAAATGAGCTGGTGATCTTAAATCGTCTGAACAGATCTTTATAATTTATAGCTAGGAACTATCTTTATCACATCAAAACTTGAACGGAAGAAAACCGCATTAAAATCGGTTTATACGTTTGGAGCTGCGATGCCACAATTTTAAGCGTTAAATTTATAACAACCCTCTTTTTAATAACAATTTTTAATTACCTTTCAAACAGGATAACAGTTAGGTAAGCCTCCTTACCATTTTTAATAATATTTCGTGAGTTTATTGAACTCTTATACATCTCTATAAATTTTTAAATCCATAAACATATATGGTGAATAAACACGCAGATCCACATTAAAATAACATTAAAACACGTATGTGGAGATACCAATACAATAAATAAAATTAACCTTACATAACTGAGACTGTTATATTAATTTAAAAATATTAGAAATATGAGCTAATTTAAAGTAACTACCACCACAGCCGTTTAAAGGTTTTCTACCCTCTCCAGTGGAAGGTTTGGAGTTTATTCCACAATTTTGACACATATGACATTTTTGACACATTTGACACATGACAATGTGTATGCAGGTTTTATTGCGATATTTTCCTTCAGTGCCGAGCACGAGATGAATAAATACAAAATAAGCATATCATCTCGGCGCTCTCGGCTCTAGATTATAATCCAACATAATTAAATTTTATGAAAGCTTTAAATATTTGCTTGGGACAGAGCGCACTAATTTTTTTTGCACGATTAAAATATGGAAAGTTTTATATCTGGTACAGGTTCTCAGGAATGTACGATATTAACTTTTACAGCTTATAATAATGAGAAAAGTTCTCTGCTAGTGCGGTTGGAAAAAAAAGTCATGTCTGCGTAATCTCTGAAACTGTGCAAGCATTACATATGTCTCGGAGCCATTTTCTGTTATATAAAAAACTGCAAATGCAATGCAAGAAAAAATTAAATATATAAAATATATAATGTCCAGCTAATGTCTATACAACTATATCGTGTGCATACTCTGTCTCACTCACTCACATCGTCAACAAAATTAACTACACGGTAAATGGGAATTTAAACCGGGTCTGCTAATATCGAAATCTACGTTAAAAATAAAATAAAATAAATTCCATTTAAATAATACGTTTATTTAGTCCAATACTTTAGAATTACTTACATAAAAATATTAGTTGGATTTTTGAATAGAACTTCAATAAAGCCGGAATATATAGCATTAAATTCAATGTTGACTTAGTTTAATTAATTGTATTGCCAATGCCGTTCAACGAATCGAACAACGATATTGCGTCGAAGCCGGTTATTGCCATCAATATTAAAGTAATGTATCTGAAACCGTTACAGTTTAATTGAAGCTTTTAACTACAACTTGATTACAGGGTTGCTGAATGCCAATAAATTGCCAACATAATATTGCCATAGTTCTATATCGCTGCGGAACAGAACTCAAATGAGAACTGCTTTTTAAATGAAAAAAAAAAAACATTTTATTTGTTTTACTTATCAAGTATTGAATATTATTATAAAGCTAATGAAATCACATTAATGACATTAATAATTGTTGGTTTTATCTCATTGGTCCAGTAGGTAGCTTACACATAATTATTATTATGATCTTTGAATTCCGTGATGATATATAAAAGTTGATGGTTTTTTTTTGTCCATAAGTTGTAATTTGAAGTAAGAAATCAGCGTTGTCATAATCCTATGAGTACAAAACACGTAAAAGTATTGTTCCTGCACTTTTCCTCCGATAATGTGATTACTGTCCGATAGAAAAAGAGAATGTATGCACACGCTTACGCTATAATAGACCCTGCACAAATGACTAGCTGGCTAAAATTGCTATAAAGAACTTATATTAAGGTCACGACTAATATGTGTATAAATTTACGTCATTTATTTTTTATTGAACGGTTTGTGCTTAAGGCGTATATGAGTACTCATATATTTATTAATACAAATCAGAACGTTTTAAGGTATACTTTTTCTTTTCCCCTAATAAAATGTATCAACCGTGAACCCACCAAGCCGCATTGGAGCAGCGTGGTGGAATAAGCTCCAACCCTTCTCCTCAAAAAGTGGAGAGGAGGCCTTTAGCCCAGCAGTGGGACATTTACAGGCTGTTACGGAACCGTGAACCCACTATTGAGTTCTTACTTCTATTGAAAAAACTAAATATTATATAATATTAAAATTAATTAATTTAAATATTATTTTATTTTATCATTACATATAAAAGAAAATTATATAAAAGAATGAATACTAATTGTTATGTTACGACTATCTTCAAATGTATCAAGCCACGTCACAAAAATGTAATCTCTTCCAAAACGCTATTTCTCCTTTCTTCTTATATTACTATTGTTTGCTATCACGAAATTGCTTATTACAATTTCTTAATAAGCCTTAAAAATGCATAGACACGGCTACATTTTTAACCTTATATTGTATATTTAAAACCATTCTGATGATTTTTAATTGCAAAACGATAATTCTAAAAATTGCACCCCGTGTCACTGGCAAAATTTATGTAAGAATCAATTAGGCTATATTTATGTATTGAGCGTACACATCTATTAGCGCCTTAATAACCCACATTATGTAAGTAAGTAATCAACTTACCAGTAAAAGCCTTAACGTCAAGCGGCAGTAGGCCAGTGTAGTGCCTTGTCTCGTGCCTGGAGACATTGCCAGCCCACTTCCACTTCAACGTGATAATTCTACCGCGATGTCGGTGACCTTAGTTCTCTGACGAATGTCCTCATTTCGGATTCTATCTGCCAGAGAAACCACAATCATCGCGCATTTAAATTTAATAAAACGTAATATTTTCACATGGAATGTGACATTAATTTATTATATGTAAAAAAATATTATAAAATATTGGACTTGGAGTTAAGTACGGACTTTTGCACTTTTTGCCCTTCAAGTATTGATTTTATCGAGACCGCTACAGTAAATACCTCTACAATATAATGACGGCATTGTTCCATTCTATACATTTTAAGCTCTGTGGACTGCGCTACCGTTCTGGGTATTGTGGCTTACTCATGCGTATAATACGCACTGGGTGTGTATTTATAATTAATCTTAAGATATTTGTGTATAATAACTAACTTCTATTACTTCTTATTTAGATAAAAAAAATTTATTACTACATTATTTTATACCAACTAGTCTTACATTATTGCTTTTTTTATTTCAGCCAGCGATGAATCATTATTAAAATTTATTTATTCAGGGCTAACTTTGTTTAAAACACCCAGCCATTCCATTTCTTTTCGAGGTGTCATCAGATCGCTTGCGCATGCTACTGCCTGATGGTGCCCTTACTCTTACCTCTTAACGCCCTCTGCCTGGTTTTCTGTGGCGGAGCGAGACTGCGGATGCATCCTCCGTGTTCTAGGTACACAGCCTCCTTCTGCAAGATATATTTGTGAATGTTGCCTGGTCTGGTCAGGAAACTGCAGTCCATATCCTATCCTAAGGTCCATCTTTCTTTTTCTATCCGTGCGTAAAGATCTAAGAATACTTACTCCTTGAAATAATCAAATTACTTATTACTAATTTTAAAGTAGACACCGGATATACCCTGGATAAAGAAACAGATTTCAAATCACATACTGCCATATCACATTGGTTCTTCACATTGGTGGTATAGGTTCTTCTTTGTATATCCTAATCCGGTATGAACGTGAACGACTCTAAAAACAAGATTAATGAAAATTGATAGACTGGCTTAAGTATGAGAAAAATACACTGTGCCGTGTGTAAATTATATAAAGTTTTTTATTGGTTAATGATTTTCAACCACTTTTCACTATGTTAGATCGATTTCATCCCTTTCATGTATATTTCATACACTATAGCTTGGGGAGGATTACAAAATACGGATATTTTTTCGTGTATAAATATTGATTCTAAGTAAAGAAATAAGTGTTATATTTATAGTCTAAAGATTAAGTGTACATACTTCCAACTTGCAGACTCTGGACTGCTTCTGAGAATATTCTGACAGAAAAACCTAATAACTTTTTATTGGCCCAACCTGGGAATTGAACCCAGGACCTCCGGGTCTGGGGCTTTACATCAAGCCACTAGACCAACGAGACTAAAAACTTATACACTAGGATTGACTTAAAAATAGAAAAAAAACAAACAATAGCAAATAACAGTGCCAACGCAACTATGAATTCTAAGTATTTAAAATTATCCTTGACGTAAAATGATATTAACGGTTAATCACGCGATAGCCAAATGCAATTTCCTGTCAAATTGTAATTTGATTAATCCGCGTTTCACATGCTCAACACGTGGTTCGGAAGGTATTTTATAAATACCGATTCTATTTATATTACCTATTAAAACACAATTTCGATTTACCTTTTTTAAAATTTTTATTTATAGGAATTCGGTTTAGGGACATTTATTTTCTCATAAAGAATACAAAAAAACGCTTATAATGAGAAATTACTATTACAGATGTGAATATAATTTAAAAAGTGTCTAGGGTACAGTAAAATAAATATTTAAAAGACTTAAAATAGACTAATCACATCAACTAACTAAATTGGTATAGAAATCAAATCTTTTTAGCAAAGGTTTAAATAATGGAGACTTGCATTCATATAACCATAGCTCTTTCGAACAACGTATGTGTAAAAGGTCAAAATTATATCACACTGCAATTTTACTCTTTTATATACCTATGATTATGACTGATCATAATGTTTTATTATATAAAAATATATATGTAATAGAAGATGTATTTAATTTAAAAAGGTAGATTTTATGCACTAAAGCATTCATCAACCACGGCATAGAACACACACTTACGCAATATTATGGGGGCAAAATACACAACCGGTGATAATTTCGTCACAAACTAAAATTAATCTAGATCATTACGATTAAATCTTATCGTTTCCTTATGGAAAATATAGAATATAGACGACATGGCTGAGTCACGATAATATATTATATAAACATAAAATAAAGTAACGAAAAAATACACAGCTCATACAAACTCGGCTTTATGTACACACTAAAAACAACTTATGTTATTAAGGTATTATTTCTTTGCCCTGTATATATTTTTTCAGCCTAAAAGTTCGGGATTCAGACATATAATACTGAGAGTGAATATGGTTTTATCATAGAAGTATAACATATAGATATTTTTTAAGATACTTTTAATGTCTTAATTTTTAAATAATTCTAATCTTTAGATATTTGTACAGCTACAAGTGTGATTTGCAATGTATGGTGTTATACCCGTTGGGGGATTTTTTTGCGTATATAACCGTCATCTCATTTGTTTTATGAAACGATTATTCTATTGATTAATACAAATTAATACCCTTATATTAATAAGCGATTATTAATTTTATTTATGTTTATTTATTTGTATAATATTTAGAATATGAAGTAGGTTTACTATAGTTAAATATTATTATATATATTTTATACCAATAAAATCATACCGCTTTCAAGATTTGATTAATAGAAGTACCAATTACCCTTCCATCCTATTTCATAGGCAACATTCACGTTTTTCCGAATCGAATATATCAAATGAATAATCTTTTATTTTAAAATATTTATTCCGATGTTATACAAAAAAATGAAACAGATTTTTTTTATATGTTATTTATTCATTTTATAATTTTATTAGCCTTTTGACCATTGCAGCAGAAAATACATTTTTTAATACAGTTCCAAAACAAACATGGTGCATAATTAAGGTTACATGATTCTTATATATATTAATTCCATCCTATAAAGAATATTCTAGAACGAATTAATTACGTTATAAGATTTCCCAGTTAAATCTTATATCTCAATTTAATCGATATACTCGTATGTAATGCTTAATATAATTATAATTTATTTTTAGCCGAATTCCTTTGATAAGAATTAAAAATGTATGACGTACACAGATTATGTTATTATTCACTTAAGTTGAGATTATACAATTTTATTGATTATTTAAAGAACGGAATATTAGGTCTTTATGTTTAAATCAAGTTGGAGACTGGACACTTGTGGGATTATCTTAATAAGCAGGAAGTTGCACTTGGCTATCGCCTAATTAATTTAAGATTAGCTCAGGCCATAATCTCTTACGTCACAAAAATATTTCATTACTATATCGCTTTTTGCATTTGTCCTCCCCTTAGTACTTTATTTATAATTCACAAAAGATAAAAATAATATTTATTTACTTTTCGAATTATCTCTATTATAAAGATAAAGGTTGGAACATTTGAGTGCATTATCAGTATTAAATAAATCTCGCGAAATTAGTAAGATTATCATTAGATTTTTTTTAATACGTAGGCTATCTGGCAACTGGGCCACCTGACATAAAGTAGTCAGCAATACCCATAGACATTTGCATAGTTATGAATTCGATCAAGGGATAAATTATTGTAAACAAATGGTTTTGATAAAATTATCCAAACTATTTTTGAAAGTAAAAAAAAACTGATATACAAAATAATTCTCTCGCTATAAACAGTATGTCTGTTATTTATACGATGCGAAAAATAGTTATCAATAATGATCATAAGTTTTTGAGAGACAAAACGGAACACTCGAGTCATCTTCGATTAATTTTTTTTTACCAGATTTCTTTAAATAATTCAAAGACTCATGGCCCAGATTGCAAAATTAATAATACAGATAAATGTTACATAATAAATTAAATTTCAATTAAAAAACAACAATTCTTGATTTCAGAATGTTAACATCACTGGTGTTAAACTCAACGCTACGACCAACGCGTATATAATTTAGAATAACCTAATATTTATTGAAGTTAATTTGTTTATAAATTTTGTTATATGTTATTTAATTTCGTGATATGATTTTTACAACTACCGAAATTATAATGACTTAACTTTTGTATAAAAAGCGATGTTTTTACAATGAACGATCATAATTATTGTTGAACTTGAACAGGGTGGTTACTCTGCCTGTTTCATGAATATTGTTTATAACAACACAACACTTCTTTCGCTATCCTGGCTCACCTTCTGTTTTACTGGGCAACGGAGAATGAGACAATGAAATTACCATTTACCATTTTTCATACGAAAACTTGATATAATTTTTTTTATCAATAAGTAAAACAGCAACTAATAGCAATTAAAAAAACAAGTGAAATAATACATTTACTCAGTACTCAGATAGCGATCAATGGACGATAAGATTGATAGTATTTAATTAGAGGATTATTATAATGATAAAAAGGATTTTCGCAAAATTATTAAATATAGATATAGGAAACTTTTACTTTTTATTCGATAAACGTAATAACGAGTTTATAACTTCACTGAAAGATGATTCTTCAAATCGATACGTGTAAGTGCAATGCCACTTTCAAATTCAAGTCCAATTTCGGTCAATTAAACTTTCTTAGATCAGACCATCTCTAGGCCTTTTTTTTTGTTTCGCTGGAAATATGAGTTTACGCGTTTCCCCCACTTGAAGTGGGCGGGTATGTGGGACTCGCCGGCGCCGAGCATGCGCCGGAATACCCACTAAAAAACCAGCGGTACCCACACCCACATCGGTGTCCGAAGGCGCACCACACTCATGGCAGGAGGGTGTCACCTCCCGCCTCGCTATCCGGTGCAGGTACTTACCTAAGCAACCGTGTCCGGTAAGTACCTGCGTCAGCCTGAATGTGAGTGTGCTGTGACTCCGTTGCACCCAGCAACTCAAGTGAGGGCGGACCGCCTCCACTGTCACTAGGCCTGCCGAGGGGGACCTCAGATCCTCCTCCCACCTGCGAATCAAGGCTCGCTGGGCTAGGGCCCTGACTCGCTCAACTCCGCCGACCCTGGACGGACGCCGCTTGACCTCGTTTCCACCCGGAACCGGTGCACTTCCGCAAGCACCTCCGCCTGGAGTTCCCAGGGCGGATCACTCGCGAGAAGTGTCGCTGCCGTCCATGACACCGTACGGTACCCACGTATCGCTCTCACCGCTATGACTCTTTGCGGCCTCCGCAGAAGAGCTCTGTTTCGAGCGGTGAGAGCATCCACCCAAATGGGTGCACCGTACAATGCCATGGAGCGTACCACGCCAGCGTATAAATGCCGACATGGTGTTTCCGGCCCTCCTACATTCGGTAGGAGGCGGCCCAGGGCGGCAGCAGCGCTTATAAGCTTCGGGCCGAGTTGGATAAAATTCTCCCTGAAGCTCCATCTTCCTTCCAGGATCAGGCCCAGACACCTCATCTGGGCTTGCACCTTAATCACCGTCCCTTGGACGGTGATAGACGGCCCTCGAGGGGGACCCCGATGTGGACCGTGGAATAGGAGGGCCTCTGTTTTTGTAACAGAGACCCTCAAGCCCAGCATCCCAATCTGGTCCATTGATTCATTCATTCAGTCCATTGGTATCGGCCAGGCGGGCCGCATCCTGATAGGTCCTCCTCGTCGCCGTGATGAGGGTGTCATCCGCGTAGCACAACACCCTCATCCCGGGAAGGATAGGGGCCCTCAGGAGCCAATCGAATCCGACGTTCCACAGGATTGGGCCGAGTACCAACCCCTGTGGAACGCCGCAGCCTACCCAATGCCGGACAAGTCACCCATCGCCCCCCTCCCAGAGGACCACTCGGTACCGGAGGTATGCCCCCAACAGCCTTCTGAGATAGAAAGGCACCCCGTGGTATCGGAGTGACTCCCTTATAGTCTCGAAGGGAAGACTGTTGAAGGCATTCGCTATGTCCAGCGATACCGCCAGGATTACATCCCCTCTGGCCACCGCCTCCGTGGTCCAGGTCTTTAGGGCGTCCAGGGCGTCAATGGTTGATCGACCCTCCCTGAACCCGTAACCATCTCTAGGCCTAAAAGGATCTTTCAGGTGAGAATTCACCCAATAACCGAAGCTACCAGTGATATTGCCCGTTGCCCAATGATTGTAGAAGAACGTACACTGACTAACTTTGATTAGTAAGGACCAATACTACATGATTACTTTACAATTGCTGTTTATATTTTTTAAATATTCGTTATAAAGAACAACGGATGAAATGGTATTCTAGAGAATGTCGTAGGCAAGTAAGTATTTTATGTGTATTGTAGGATAATATAAAAATATATAAACGAGGCGTGAAGATGCATCTTGCGGGCCGGCAAGGCGAAGGCGGCTAGTGCAGAACGTTTTTCCCGTCTGTACTGGCCGTCGTCGCGTTTGGACTCTACTACCACTTACCATCAGGTGGCTACTCCACCTGTCATTTGCCCTCCCGGCAAATATAAAAAAAAAAAAATATATATTGAAAGAGAAAAGTAAGCGATCCCTTGGTTCTAGCAAGATATATAAGAAAAAACACAGATATTATATATCATAAAATATTTATATCTAGGCTTTTTATCAAAGTTTTAGCTTAGAAACTTATACATAATAATATTTTTTTTTCTACTTATTCTATTTTATAAATTGTATTTAAATAACAGCGATACTGTTTTATTTTTTCACTTTATATCAATTTAATAAAAAATATGTATTTCATGATTTGACATAATATCAGACACGTTGTGAATGCTTAACAGCAGTACTATTGTGAACATAGTGAAAACCTTGTCATTTATCATACCTGTTAATCTTTCAGCAACAGAAATATATAGTGTCGTTTGGCCGCCATAGTAAGAGATGTATAGGATTTTCGTGGCATTATTGTCGAGGCCAAAACATAGCAATTAATCATATAACGTTTTCACCCAAGGCTATATTGCTATATTGAAAATTGTAAATAATTAACGGCCTTACTTAAAAATAAATTTCACTAAACGAATGTTTCTTTAAACACCTTCGCTTTCGATTCGAAAGAAGAAGACACAGCATACGTCTACGTCGGGGAAGGAGTCACTGTGACAAGGAGTGACTGTGTTCAACTAAATCTTGTGACGAGTAGTATATATATATATATATATATATACATATATATACTACATATATATATATGTTGATTGGTCTCACAACACGGGTTAAATGTCACACAAACAAGATACACACATATAACCTTCACACATAAATGAAGTTTGTCCATTTAATTTGTCAAAATTAGCTCATTCGAAAATCGAAATAATTACAGTCCCTTTCAAATAAATTGTCAATAACCTTTTTTGGATTTCTAATAGAAGCGCTGCTTATATTACTCATATTCATTATTCAAATCATCAATCAGACAAATTAGCAAGCATTTTGATTAGTCCATATTTCATAAATAGCTTAATCAAATATTAATATATTAATCATAACAGCAGCTTTGGTCAGTTGCTGTTGTAACATACCAGTAAATAAATTGTATAATTATAAAATTACTTAAAAATATTTGTTTTTTCTATTACTATCTAAATCAAGTTTTCAGAATGGCAAATGGGCTACCTTTTTAAAAAAAAAATAGTCAAATTCAATCCTACCAAGACTGAAGCGTGTTTGTTCACCGCCAAGAGTCCATTCCAACTTTGGACAATACATTGAATCCAAAGCTAAAACTGCTGGCCAAAAATGGAAAAAGGATTCAGTGGATCGTCGTGCTAGAAGGCTCATTGGTGACCAGACACTGGTCACAAAACTCCAGACCTTAGAACATCGTCGTAAGGTTGCCTGTCTATCGGTATTCTACAAGATATATTTCGAAGAGTGTGCTCAGGAACTATTTAATTTGGTTCCCCTGTCACCTTTTTAGCACAGAACTGTGAGGCATCGAAAAAATCTGCACCCCGTAGTTGACGTATTTAAGACACGTACGAAACGATTTGCTTCCTCGTCTCTGATACGCACCGCCAAGGTCTGGAATACCCTCCCGACCTCCGTTTTTCCCACCACCTACAATATGGGTATCTTCAAGTCTAGAGTAAATAGGCATCTTCTAGTCAAGCGCGCTCCATCTTAGATTGTATCTCACTTTCCATCAGGTGCTCACCTGTCAACAGTCAAGCGCTAGCCTACACATTTATAAAAAAAATACTTACTCGCACTTCAAACTGGAACACACAAAAGTAAGTTCTCATCAGATTTACTTGCCCAAAGCACTACAAGCAATCAATTATATCATTATTGACATAAAATTTAAAGTTTTAAATGAAAATAGTACAATTAACAATAAATTTAAATGAACAATGAAATTCTGTCAGTGAATGTTTATGTGTTCCGCCTACAAGCAGGTGGCTTATTATTATCAAGTTTGATCGGACAGCGAACTAGGTTGGACGGTAATGTGACGTCACGACGATGCACTGCGGACGGGTGGGACGGCCCCGTCAATGTGGTATCAGCGTGATTTCTTCAGTATTTTAAAACAAGATGTCAAATGAGTCTGATTTCTTCTTCTGTTTGACTACTAATTGAATGAATGAATTAATTAATTTATTTCTCCATAATATTACATAGCGTCTTATCAACCAATTACAATATCAAATCTTAGGAGACTGGTGCCTAAAAAGGTATAGCCTGTACTTTAGGTCACCAGGCCCTCAACCCTCCATGAATACAACAATTAATTACCTAATATGAATATTTATAAAACACAACACGTCGCGTCATGCCCATGCCGCATTCATGCCGCGTCGTGCATTCGAACAGCTCAGAACTAGTTCAGAGCTGTTCGAATGCGGGATACACACGTGGATTTTTTTTCTCAAACATATGCAGGTTTTCTTCAACGCCGAGCCCTCAATGAGTAATGAATTATAAAAACAATTTATATCGAGACGAGTCATTAAATGTTATAAAATTATATGAAAATCCTATAAAATTAAGTAGCAGATCAAAGTAATTCAATCAATTAATTTGAATAACATTTTATACAACCAACATTATAAAGACCAGAAAACTTAAAACTCTAAAACCTATTAAGTTTCCTCCATAATTCTAGAGGCTCATTTATGAGACTTACTTAATTTAAAAGCTCTTTAACAGCCATATAATTTTAGAACCGAGGTGAATATATTTGAATAGAATCAGAGGTCGTGAGGTCAAACCTGGGTTACTAAATTTATATAATGGATTTCTCTTAAAAATAAATTCATTTTTAGTTGTAATTGAAAAAATCATAAGGTAACTTGCTTTTACGAAACAAATTGTAATACATTTTTATAAAATGTTTAAAATTATAATGTATATAAATAAAATAACAAGCAGAGATTCAACGAATAGACATACGGAGTGATAAACATATAGGTCGGTGGTTATTTTTTTTTTTATAGAATATTAAGGCGGACGAGCATATGGACCACCAGATGGTAAGTGGTCACCAACGCCCTTAGACATTGGCATTGTAAGAAATGTCAACCATCGCTTTCATATCCAATGCGCCACCAACCTTGGGAACTAAGATGTTATGTCCCTTGTGCCTGTAATTACACTGGCTCACTCACCCTTCAAACCGGAACACAACAATACCAAGTACTGCTGTTTTGCGGTAGAATATCTGATGAGTGGGTGGTACTTACCCAGACGAGCTTGCACAAAGCGATACCACCAGTATAGTACAGTATAGATTAGGTGTATAGAAGAAGGAAAAAGTGGGTGAACAAGTCGATATATGTAAATAGATGGGTGAATAAGTATATTTTAGATTGGTGGATAATTTAATGTATGTATATATTATTATATTGTGATTTTTTTTTATTAACAAGTTAAAAATCTCAAAATCAAAATAGCCATAAAATTTATTCGAGTAAATGATTAAAATAAATTAATGCTACCTATAATTACCAGTTTGAAATATATTCGAGAAGGTCCTAGTTACTCTTTTCTACCAATCAATTTGTATAGATATGTCGGATTAATATAATTAAATTACTATTCATCCTGTTTCAAAGTCAATCAAGTTAATAAATAATACACCTTACATTTAGGTAATATTGACTGCCTCGTTGGTCTAGTGGCAAGATATAAGGGATGACCCGGAGGTCCTGAATTCAATTATCAGGTCGGACTAATAAAAAGTTATTGGGTTTTTCGTCAGAAAATTCTCAGTAGCAGCACGGGATCTCGAAGTTGGAAGTGTATACACTCCTCGAAAAGCACTCAAAGCTGTTGGTCCTGCGCCTGAACTCTTTCCGGCCGTGTCGGATTGCCGACCCATCGGATTATGAGAGTGAGGGAATAGAGAGTGCACCTGTGTTTGCGCACACACTTGTGCAATATAATATCTCCTACGCAGTTGGCTAATCTCCCTTGAGATTGGCTGCCGTGGCCGAAAACGGTCTGGAGGACGTTAATATTATTATTATTGTAAATATTATGTATCAATAATGTTACGGTAACATTTCACTTATCGTTATTGTTCATCAGTAAACGACCATATTTAAAAATCTTATAAGTTTTTACGTCACTTTACGACTTCGAAACTAATATTTTTTATAAGAACAATTTTGAATCACACTTCGTTATCAATTTTAATATTCGTAAGCAAAACTAATCGTTTCTTGAATATACTAATCGAACATTATTAAAGTTGGTTCAGTAAGATAACGTACAATATAAATGCGATTGAATAAGACGACACGTTATAGATGACAAAATATAAAAGAGATTTCTTGTACTGTGTGCTCATCGTTTATTCAGACGGCGAACTCCGTACCACCTGAGACTCTATAGTAGTGGCAAATCGAATCCATTACCACAAAACATGACATACCAAAACGAATATATGACACATACGAAATAGAAATCTGTGATTCAACTATTTATATTTATGGTTCTTTTTGAAGACATAAATACAGACAGACATGGAATCAATCAATGTATTAGATTTTATATATAAGTTTATTTAACAGCTCTTATGAATTTGTGGAAAATATGATTGCAAATTATATTAATTATTTATCATTCAAATTATAGTTGTAAGATTTTATAAGAATTAATTACATTAAAGATTGTAATATGTATATGGGAGAGGCCTATGTTCAGCAGTGGATAATGATTGGCTGTTGATTGATTGATTGATTGATTGTAATATGTACGAAAAAAAATATCAATACAATTACAGTACAAAATGACAGCGTCGAACGTTGGCAAGAATTGGCAAAATAAATTGAACAACTGCCTTCGATCTGAAAGTCGTACTTGTATGTTTTCTTAGGATGCTTAAATGTCTGTAAATCACAATAAGCCATCCTATAATATCGTAAAAGTATGATTGGAAGCCGACAAAACTGTCAAAAGATAGTCCTCAATCATTTTGTTCTATCTCCACGATCCACGTTTTAATAGAACAACGCCGATGTGTTGTTTCATAAAACTTTAGATGGTCAAAAGACAAAGGTCTGATGATCCTTGTAAGGATAAAACGACAATCCGCGAGTGCAAACGACGTAATCTTTACCGTAAGAGTCGATAAGAGACCATACATCTTCTTAATATGGTATTTTAATATTGAAAGTTTGAAGTTTGTATTGGAGTGCCATAAAGTTAACTTTCACCAAACTAGGATTTTTTTTTAAAATAAGGTCGTCTGTTCCTAATTACTGATATTGACTGATATACACATTTACATATATAATTTACATAATACACCAAGACTCGTGGAATCGAACCCGCAATCCCGGAATGGAAGACAGGGTCACTGCTAACCAATATTAAAAAAATGCTGAATCTATTTAAATGATTTGTAAACGTAGAAGAATATATATATATATTTTACGAAAAAAATTAACATATGTGTATACATACCTACGTAATAAATAATAATATTGTTATCTTGAACAAATTTAGACCACGGTAACAAACACAGAGCTAGCCTATTTTTTATACTTTTACCCAGTATATAAAACTCTTTCAAAATTTACCCAAATCCATTAGAAAAAAACCGGGATATGTTGTATTTCTTACCAACTGAAATGAATAGGAGCTCTATCTTTAGAATTTACTTAATGTTTTCGTTATGAATGAGCCCTTATTAATAGTCTGATAATGACTTGTTACAGTATGTACAAAGATTTAGGTCGCGTCCGCATGTCTGTTTCATTCTGCTTATCATTGTTTTTTCCTACCATTTCACATCTATCAGGTATCATGCGAGATGAGACTCTTAAATCTAGAGTAGATGTTAAAATTGTACCATCTTACTACTGAATTTTGGCTTTTCAAAGTTTTTAATATCTATTTACATAATTAAATTCGTACTATTTATTAAAACTCCTGAATTAAATTAAATGAAAGCAATTAGATATACATACATAATATTATAACGTTATAAATCGTGATTAGTCGCGAATTATTTATTTATAAACGCCACGTGTATGTAAATACATATAAGCACATTACATATTGAAAATTAATTTAGGGTTTCACAAAAAATGCGATATCGGAACTATAAGGAATCTTTTTTTTTACCATTATCAAGATAGAGAGCCATCAGCGCGGGACATAATTATAGGGCACAAAAACACAGGTGCACTGTCTATTCCTTAACTCTCATAATCCGATGGGACGGCAATGCGACACGAACGGAAAGAGTTCAGGCGCAGGATCAACGGCTTTACATGCTTTATGAGACACGGGACTAACATTCAAACTCCGAGCTAACAAATCTTCGAATAAGAAACCCAATAACATTTTAATTCAGGACCTCATAGCCCTCACCCCTATAAACCTTTAGACCAACGATGCAGTCGCGTAAACTAGTTCTACCACGTGTATATCCATCACAGTATCGTGAGTTGGTGATTGCAGACAAATAATGAACATAAAGCAGTCCAAAATTGGCCAAATTTGAACCAGTAAATAAGAACCTCATGTTAAACCAAGTCAATTATTTTAGGAAGCAACTACTAAATTAGTTACCAATATTTATAATAACCGTATCAATATTAGACATATTTATTTCTAAGGTTAATATAATGATTTGGCAATCGTATGATATTTTTTTTTATCTAACCTCCAAGTTTCCCATTGTCACATTTAAGCTTTAATTAATACTCCAAAATGATGCCTATAAAATTCTTATTCAAAGAATCCGTCTCGTAGAGGTTAATTATGAGTAATCTGTTATGACAAAGACAAAATGTATATGTTTTTATTGTTATGTCTTCTTTGAAATAATAAACATGATCTCATTTGTTCAAACGTTTGTTACGCATAAAACAATATTTCTTTGTTTTTTATTTCTTATTAATATTGTTTGTTCAACACAATATGATTATACAAATACTATTAATTGAAATGATATTTTGTAAGTGTTTGTTGCTTAAAACATCACATCAAAGCATTTATTAAAAACTTTTTAAAAGTTAACAAGTTCCGTCCCGACTTTGAACGGGATTTTAAACAACCAACTGATCCATTACCTAGAAGATCACTGTTTAATTAATGATCGTCAATACGGGTTTCGACCAAAACGGTCCACAGGTGATCTTCTAGCGTACGTAACATACCTCTGGGGTGAAGCTATCGACAAGCATGGAGAATCGTTGGCTGTCAGCCTCGATATCTCCAAGGCTTTCAACAGGGTCTGGCACAGAAGTCTTCTCTCCAAGCTGCCGGCATATGGTCTGCCTGCTCAGCTATGCATCTGGATTGCCAGCTTCCTACACAAGCGTAGCCTTCGTGATTTAGTTGATGGTTGCGCGTCACAATTCTATGTAGTGAAAGCTGGGGTCCCCCAGATATCTGTACTATCTCCCACACTCTTTCTTTTGCATATCAATGATATGCTCTCTCTTGGGAACATACATTGCTATGCAGACGATAGTACAGTGCATGGTGGATACCACGGACGCGCAGTGGCTGGGCGAGCGGAAATTGAGGAGAGGCGGAAGGATCTTGTCATTGAACTCGATAGGACATTAGAGCTCATCGCCAAATGGAGCTCTGATAATCTTGTTGAGTTTAATGCCAAGAAAACACAGGTATGCGCTCTCACAGCGAAAAAGTCAGCATTTTCCCCCTCTTCCCTCCCTCTATGGTACTCCGCTGGTGATACAAAGCAAAATCGCCATGCTGGGGATTGACGTTCGCTGCGACCTTAGTCCAAGGGATTACATCGAGGCTGTTATAAAAACAGCTTTACGGAAACTCGGAGTTCTGAACAAGGTGCGGCGTTTTTTAACGCCACAACAACTGTGCCTGCTGTACAAAACACAGGTACAGCAGGCACAGGCTCTGAGGAATTATTCTCTCTAATTCCTGCTTCCCCCTTCCTTCTTAAGTCCACGCGAGCTGGTTCTCGATGTCACCGCCTAACTGTGACATCAATTCCATCGCGAACACAGAAATTTGGCAACTCCTTTCTTTGTCGCACTTCCAAAAAATGGAATTCCTTACCAGCTCACGTGTTCCCCTCCTCTTACAACCCGGGTTCCTTCAAACGAGGCGTGAAGAGGCATCTTGCGGGCTGGCAAGGCGAAAGCGGCTAGTGCAGAACGTTTTTCCCGTCTGTACTGGCCGTCGTCGCGTTTGGACTCTACTACCACTTACCATCAGGTGGAGTAGAGTCATTTGCCCTCCCGGCGATATAAAAAAAAATAATTGTAAAATTCATACAAAGTAACGTTATTTTAATGATTTTATTGTTTCTTTTAAGTACATATGAATGAATATTTATTTATTATAGCATTCACTTTAAGCATTTCGAAAAAATGTATTCCAGTGTATTTTAAAGAACGTAAAAATAATATTGAAGTAATTCATAATAATTTCATCCATAACGTGTTTACCGGCTAATCTAAGTTTGGTAAGTATTTTTCCATTTAGTACGATTATACTTCGAAATCGATATCACCACTATTTGGAAAATAACTAGAACAGCATAGATAAGTAAATAGGTGATTACTGATTGTTCACACAGTATATTTTTTAATTCAATAGTTTCAATTACTTAAAACTGTAAATACTATATATTTTTTCTTGGCTCTCTACCGCATACATCATATTCACGAATGAACACAAGATACGTCGCAATGGATGAAGTCTTGTTGGCGGTACGCCAAGTGCGAACCCATAACACTCACCTGTACACAATCGTCCATTACAAATGCATGCGAGAGTGCTAATCACTCCCCACTACCGCCATCTTGTACCCCTTTCACTTTTGTTCCCTACGGTTCTTAATGATTGAGCTTGTTTTATTGTGCATTCGCATTTTCTAGCCTAACTAGAACTTTTTGGCATAATTTCGTTGGAAATCTCAACCAGTTAGTGAATCTCATTTCTAAAAATTAGAGTGATAAAAATCAAATTCACAATACGTAAATTGAAAGTCCAATGAAAACAACGATTTTGTTATATAGTAAATATATACCGATTATTACATCACGAGTCACTATGGAATCAAAATTATCAGTAAGAAAAACTTTTAAATCGACATTTATAAGTGTATTGAATTTAATGAAACTTATTTTTTTTCATTGTGCCGTTGGCGCAGTTGTCAATTGACTTTTCGCTTTGTGATTCTAGGTATTATGTATTTTACTTTTTTTTAACATAATTTATTATAATATCTGTTTATTATAATTGTTCGGTCTTAGTGTGCAATAAAGTGTCTTATTGTTTTTATTATATAAGTATGTTTTATATATTTAAACATTCATTTAAAATTCCATATTTAAATATATCAGTCGGCTATTACCAATAACACAGATGATAATATGTTGCCACATTAAGAACAGCGTGTAGGACCACCGTGTAAATGAAAATAATTTAGTTACTCTTTTATATCAGTTCAGTTACATTATTAATATTAATATTATAGGTAGGTGGGCAAATGGGCCATCTGATGGTAATTGGTCATTACCGTCAATGGAAGTTGGCCATGTGGGAAATGTTATTTACAGTAAGAAATATATAAGATTTCTTACATTGCCAATGCACCACCAACCTTGGGAACTATGATGTTATGTCCCTCGCCTGAAGTTACACTGGCTCACTCACCCTTCAAACCAGAACAGAACATTACTTAGTATTGTTGTTTAACTGGAGAATATTTGTAAGGAGACCCAGACGAGCTTGCACAAAGCTAGCTTCATGACTTAAAGGTTTTCTACAAAGCGATTAAACATAAATAATCACTATATAAATTTCATGAAGCTAAAGTGCTTTGAACAACTATCGCCCTGTCCAATTGTATAAGTGTACTGTGTTAGTAGAAGTGCAATGCAGGTGCAGACAAAGAAAACTCGTGCAATCGACTTCGGAGGGCGTTAGAAGCTTCCAGTCTGCCCGTGACAAAAACTGAATTGTTGAATCGCGTCGGGTAAAATAATACAATAGAAAAATGGCGTCACTGAAATTGATAAAATATATTTAGAACAGAAGTGAAATATCAATTAAAAAGTAACTTAAAATTACGAATTTAAGGACATTTTATCAAGACACGAACAGATCAATTCAAATTTGCTAATAATGCAATAAAAAACAATTATACATCACATCAATACTCACACTGACACCTAACAATTACGCGCCTAAAGTTATAATAAGATACAAAAGAAGCCTGTGACAGCTACGTTATGTATGCTGCCAGTGCTATAGTCCACAGATAATCGCTAACAATATAAAATTTAAAATGCATAATAGTATAGCATAAAATCGCTAAACGAGTTCTATATAAATCAATTTATTTCATATTTTGTTAAATTTATTCAATAATAATTTAAAAATGAAGTTGAATTAATTAATTTGAAGCATGCGATATTTGTTTAATTTAGTTAGTAGTCTAAAGAAAACTTTTGGCTCAATAATTAGTATTTCAATTATTTATGGTCATTGATACTTATATTTTAAAATTAAAATATACATTGTACACAATACGCTTATCTATCTTTCTACTATGAACATTTAGATGTTCACGTTGTAGGGACCAGTTGCAGTCAAAACAATGTACGACTGTAAATGAGCCAGAACTTGCAAAAAGTTTTAAACCACTTTTGCACAACCAAATAATGAATATAAACTTTGGGTACTGGTTCCTTAGAGGATTTGTATTCTTTATGCATTTGAATGAGTTGGATTTTTTAGAAACGTTTTCATATATCAACAAAATTTTCATAATCACTTATGTTAACAGAGTTTGTAGTTTACAGAAGCTAGCAAAACACTTACGGAATTACTTAGAAACGTTGCTTAGTAACTGCTTAGTTGCACACTGATTTCTCTGTTTCTTTCATTATTGATTGTATATTCGAAATAAGAACATACAGCTTTATTTAACTAATCATCCGCTAAGCAACGTTTTTAAGTGTTTTAAGATAGAGAGAAAAAACAATCAAAAATGTGTACATTTCTTTCAATTTCATGAAACTGTTATTTGTAGTAGTAATTTTAAGGAAGAGTTACATACGTACGAATGACATCATATCATATGTAAATAATTAATATTATAAATGCAAAAGTTACTTTGTCTGTCAGTTACGTTTTCACGCTAAAACCACTGGACCGATGTTGATTAAATTTGGTATGGAATAAACTTATTCTTGCCCCCCTCTTCCTATCACGCGAGTGAATCGATGCTCTTAATATAAACAATATCTTTGATGGGTTATGAGGGTATATTTATTTGATTTTTTAGGCATCTAATATATTATTTATTGAAACTAAAAACTATTGTAATTGACAATATTATAAAAAAACGTAATTATAAATATAATTAATAAGTTAACAAGTTAAGTTATAATTAACAAGTTATTTGAATTTACGTAATACCGATATGACATAAAATAAGTTCCATCGCTGACTCGAACAACATTACCAGTTTACATAGTTTGGCACATCGATACAAACTTGCGTATCTTTCGGTCTTCTACAGGTTATTCTGCGGATAATCCTCCAGTACTATATTATGATTTAATGCCTTTTTTACTCTTTTACCATCAGACCACAGCTAGACACAATAAAACGACGTCCGACATCTAACCAATTCTTATGAAACGTTTCGATTCCTCATTTCTCATGCTACACAGGATGTGAAATATCCTTCCAGCGTCTGTATTTTCTGAGCATTATAATCTGGGTAACTTCGAGGTAAGTTAGTAAGATCAATCTTAGACTTCAGAGAATTTACCGACAAGCATACCTGTGGTAAGCTTAATAGATAAAATAAACATGACGAGCCGGTTGGCGTGGTTGGTAGATACTTGCCTTTTCACGCCGAAGGTTGTGGGTTCGATTCCCACCTAGGACAGACATTTGTGTGCATGAACATGTTTGTTTGTCCTAAGTCTGAGTGTAATTTTCTATATAAGTATGTATTTACAAAAGAAAAGTAGTATTTGTAGTATATCAGTTGTCTGGTTTCCATAGCACAAGCTTTATACAAGCTTAATTTGGGATCAGATGGCCATGTGTGAAAAATGTCCCAGGGTATTATTATTATTAAACAGCGCATTGTTTTGCACTTAAATTACGCAAATGCGTCGTTCTCCATTGGACTTTAAATATTTACACATCTCTGGTACTCATATTTTAAAATCTTATCTTTGTCTTTCTAGAAATAAAAAAAAAAATAAACAGAATTTTACATGGGTATTTTATATGTAAAAAACTGAGCAAAAAGTGTTTCTTTTTTAAAGAATCAGTATACGCTTCGGTGCTAAGACTAAAACATTTTGCATATAGATGATTTTACATAAGAAACTTTCTCGCTCGCGGATTAGCTCTGTTTTGAAATCGACAAGAAATGAGAAACAC
Source organism: Nymphalis io (assembly GCF_905147045.1). Taxonomy (NCBI): domain Eukaryota; kingdom Metazoa; phylum Arthropoda; class Insecta; order Lepidoptera; family Nymphalidae; genus Nymphalis; species Nymphalis io. The sequence goes on along the minus strand of NC_065910.1, from coordinate 5,731,625 downwards.
AAAATTGACACTATTTGCAAAAATACGACAAATTGAATTTAAAATAGATTTTACTTAAATTATCTTAATTAAAACATATAAATGCAATAATATAAAATATATAAAGCGTTTATTTTTTTTATTCTTATGATAAATTGTTAATTTTGTCTAAAAACAACAACAATATTCTTTATATGTAAGTATGAATATTGAATATTCTAAATATCATTCTGCGTTAACCTGTGAATGCACTACGGTTCTGTAAGTCCAGAATATTTTAAATAACTAAAAACAATATTGAGATAAGAAATTTCGTCTTTGTAACTTGATTCTCATGTAAAGAAAAATATAATCATTAAACGAAAATTTATATTTAAACACTTCAACACAAAACTTTAAAAAGTAACTGTATATCGTCAAAAAATATAACATCGAAAATAACTTCACCAAAATAAGGGATCTCAAATGCATCCTTTTGGAACTCCCTATTAGCACCCAGAAAACTATTTTGTTTATTTAAAAAAAAAAAAATATGAGTTTTGTTATTTTATTTGCAATTCAAGTAAATTTTATGACAATGTAAATATAACTATAATTTTTTTTTTTTTTTATAGTATAGGAAGGCGGACGAGCATATGGGCCACCTGATGGTAAGTGGTCACCAACGCTCTTAGACATTAGCATTGTAAGAAATGTCAACCATCGCTTACATATCCAATGCGCCACTAACCTTGGGAACTAAGATTTTATGTCCCTTGTGCCTGTAATTACACTGGCTCACTCACCCTTCAAACCGGAACACAACAATACCAAGTATTGCTGTTTTGCGGTAGAATATCTGATGAGTGGGTGGTACCTACCCAGACGAGCTTGCACAAAGCCCTACCACCAGTAAGTAATAATTAATGTTTGCTACAAGAGACCTGGTATTATTCCAAGCAAAAATTACGTCAAAGTTTATTTTGGTCATAGCCAATGAGCAATCATAAATCGCTTGTATAAGCTTTAAAATATCAGAGATTAATTCAAGATTTGTTATCGCAATATTGAATGAAAAACTCTAGATTTAGATAATACTGCAAACAGATTGTGTACATGATTATTTTGGGTGTAAATAAAATTTTATTATTATTGTTACTTAAATTGAGAACATTCCATGCATTTGCTATCTAACAATTAAAAATGATTCTTCACTCTTCATTCCTTAATGATTGTTGAACAACAAATGTTTAATGCAATTTTATACATTTGAAGAGCCAGGAGGACCTTCACCAGAACTCATTTTCTCTCAGGGGTAGATATGGGCGTGGTAGAATAAATGATCAACTCCAAGATGCAATCGACGTAATTTAATCAGTATGCACATAAATAGTACGATGATTACTGCTGGCTGCAGCACTAAGCGATTCGTCACAAGCGTGGTGCGCGTTCGCCGCCTCGTTCGAGAGTGTCGTTGAAAATGGCTGCCCGCGCTGCCATCGACAATGTCGCTTAGCTAGGTTGACAGCTTGTCTACCTGACATCTGACGGAAATGCCGTCACACACATATTTTTTAATGTTTTTTTTCATCTAAAATATTTCGACTGATTGTATCGCTGGTCATAATATAAAAACTATCGTCCTGACCAATTTGGATCCGGATTGGCAATGGCGGCTGTTATAAACGAAGTAGCTGATATTGTAATAGTACATTAGAGCCTACAGACACTTAACTGTAACATATGTGATTAGTAATGATTTTAATTGTAAAATTAAACAAATGCTTGTAATGCTATGCATTGAAAATTGCCCAACCCTAGTCGAGAACAGCACCAGAATTACGAAAACTTTTTACACTGTCATTTCAATACAACAGAGCCTAAATGTTGCTTCCAGCTAAACTTAACCTTTTAAAACTGTAAGAAAATCAGTAGTTTCGAAGAATAGAGTAGTTTTAATCCAAATAATTATTCATTAATTTCGTGTAAAAGTAATCATAAATTAACATTATTTACTGAAAGTTGTTGCATTAATATTAATGCCTAAAATGACTGCATTTGAGTGGTTAATGTGTTTATGATGTAGTGCCATGTGATTTTCATCTTTAAATTTAATATATTTATATTTTAAATTCTTTTAAAATACATGTGATAAAGTAGTAAAAAATGCTATGCAAGATCAGAAATGATGACATCATCAGGCGAGCAAAAGTAATCCAAATAATCCGAAGAATTGAAATTAAATTGAAAACGCATGTTTAAATATACCGTAATAAACCCGACATTCACGCGGACGAGGTTACGGGCACTAGCTAGTTCGCTTTAGAAAACATAATCATTTTTCGTAAATAAAATGAGAAATATTTAAAAAAAAAACCATTTCAATTAAATCACTCTTCACTCACTGGCTAATAGCTAATGAAATAAGGACTAACTATAGCTATGTTTATCAGAAAAAGAATAAGAGTTGTACGTAAAAAAAAAAAAATCATGAAATACGAAATTTACGCGAAGTCACTGACAGAAGCCAATATATTTCTATATAATTAAATATTAGTTAATAAAAACGATAATTTCTAAGATTTATAACCTAATAATTTAATCTAGATTATTTTACGTAAGATATTCCTAATGAAACGATAACGTATCAGCCACGGAGTTGATCATGAAATTATCTTGTTGTAATAAATATAAATATGTCAATACACATTCTGGTCACTATGTCAAAATGCAAGATAATACAAACTTTATCAATGTAGAAAAACACCTAAAGAAATAGTATAATAAGCCTCTACGGATCTATATTATATTTGAAATCTTCCTCTTAGACACTCGAGATTTATTATTATAACGATACTAACGAAATACCTAGGTCACCTAATGGCAAGTGGTACTCCTTTTTTTGCAGGCAATACGTATTTACGCCTTTCCGCCACATAAGGTGGCATTTGGGACTCACTAGCGTCGTTGGCGCCAGAATACCCACTAAAAACCAGCGGTAACCACTACGTCTATTGGGAGGTGTCACTGGATCGCTTACGCACGCTTCCCTAATGCCCCGATGGTTTGCCCACTAATGCAATCCTCAAATATATAAAAGGGTTGCCGGGGCACAGGGAATCCTCTTAGTCCCAACAACGCTTAAGGCGTATGGCCCTGACTCCGCAGCCTCATTTTGAGATATAACGTTTTCACAAAAGGAGACATCTCCTTCCAGCACTTCTCGCTTCCAAGTATGGTGCTTATTAAAATCAAGCGAGAGCTCTTCGCTGACTAAGGCCACCAGGAAGAGGCGCTAAAGCCTCCAAGCGGCACAAATGAAACAAATTTCAATATAACAGAGAAATGATCAGAAACGTTTATTTTATTCCCAAGGTTTGCTATCGTCGATGAACTCATAAATTGTATGGTTTATAAATGGAATAAGAGATAAATATAATATTACAAAGATAAAATTAGTACATAATACATAGTGAATAACCGTAAAACCCCATTGATAGTGGGTAATTTAACATTCAAAGAGTTACCTGGTCCAGTCAGGATAATATGTTGTAGTAGATATTTCAATCAAAGTTGATACTATTGGATTGTAGAGATAAATATTTTAATTTTAATGATATTTTTAAGGAACATATATTCGACAATCAGTAACAAATATAACCTAGAAGTTGCTTGAAGTGTGAATGCATGAATTTGATTACATGTGCTTAATACACATTTCAGGATAGTTACTATCGTCGTTATTATTCACTGAAAACTTGTTTTAAGAAATTACTTTGAAACTAATAACATTAGAAGTTTAATTGATTACATAACATTATTTTGTACATTTTATTTACATGACTACCTTAATAAAAAAATGCTTATCTACGTTATTATTAAATGATGAAATTATTTTTTATCATTTTTTAATATAGTTTTGTCATATAAAAGTAAAAGGAACAGACTCTTAATGTCCTACAGCAAAAGCCTCATCATTTCATAACAAGAAGGAGGATATTTTGAGGATATTGCTACTACGATATGAGTAAGTAAATACATATACGGCAGAATTTCATCCACATCCAGGTTTCCTCGATTTTCTCAAGTGTTTATGTCATTGCCGAGCACTAAATTAATTATACACGTGAGAATTCAACTAAAACATTTCATTTTTTTTTTTATAGAATAGGAAGGTGAGGACGAGCATATGGGCCACCTGATGGTAAGTGGCCACTAAACGCCCTTAGACATTGGCATTGTAAGAAATGTCAACCATCGCTTATAGCCAATGCGCCACCAACCTTGGGAACTAAGATTTTATGTCCCTTGTGCCTGTAATTACGCTGGCTCACTCACCCCTCAAACCGCAACACAACAATATCAAGTATTGCTGTTTTGCGGTAGAATATCTGATGAGTGGGTGGTACCTACCCAGACGAGCTTGCACAAAGCCCTACCACCAGTAAAAAACGTTGTATTTTAAATATAAATAGTTTTTGCTTTGCCTTGTCCTACTTTAATATATGCAAATAGGCACAAATGTATCTATATTAAATTATTTATATTAAATTTTATATATATTAAGTATTTTTTTCAAAATATGAACTTAAAAGTTATTTTGTTTTAAGAGTATAATATAAATCTAAAAAAATCTAGATTGAAAACAAAATACAACACTTTATGCTGTAGTTAAATTATTTTTTTATTTGGAAAGTGAATCAAATCAAACTCGAACTACAACAGCTTATCAAATAATCGCATCGTTACGTAAACGCAATTATGAAGCAGCACCAGCTATCAAAGCGTCGATATCAATATTTCATATTTCCAAAACCTCATATAAAAGCAGACCTTGATAATTTATTTCAGTCAAGCCTTTAAACATGTCGTGGGTGTGGAGTGTTATTGCGCTTTCTGTAATCGCAACAACGGGAATCGAAAGTGCTAGAATATTAGCATACTTTCCAACACCATCAATAAGTCACCAGATAGTGTTCCGTCATATAACAAAAGAATTAGCTAGGCGAGGACATGAGGTCACCGTAGTTACAACCGATCCAATGCCAACAGAACAAGTCCCAGCCAATATGACAGAAATCGATGTCCACGATGTTTCATATAAACATTGGGAGGAATTATTTTTGATTCATAAAGGAAAAAAGCAAGATGTTTTAAATCAGATGAACAAGCTATTTGAAAAATTGGCAACAGTAATCAACATACAAATGGAAACACCTAATGTTCGAAAAGTTTTACGGAATAAGGATAAGAAATATTTTGATTTACTTCTGCTTGAAGCTATTTGTCGTCCATTAATTGGGCTTGCACACATGTTTGATGCTCCTATTATTACAATTAGTTCATTTGGTGCAGTTCCACATCAGTATGAAATTTTCGGAGCGCCTATGCATCCATTGATATATCCCACACCTGGTAGTTTTAGATCATATAATTTAAATCTTTGGGAAAAGGGATTTGAACTGATGAAATATTTCATATCAGAATATATGATTTCAAGTACTAAGGATTTCGATGTTATGATAATGAAGAAAACATTTGGTAATGATGTCCCAACTATTGAAGAGTTGGCAAAGAGAATTCAAATGTTATTTTTAAATGAACATCCTATTTGGGCAGAAAACCATCCAATACCTCCAAGTATAGTTTTTATAGGAGGTATTCATCAGAGTGGTGTTAAAGAATTACCTAATGTAAGTAGTTTAATAAATCATAAAAAATCTAACATCCCAATAAAATGCAGTGTTATATATATAATAATTATAATTTTAACTAGTTATAATTATGTGAAAAATGATACGTAAAAATAGGAATAACTCGGGATTCAGCCTAATTTATACTATTTTTTTTTAAGTAAGCTAAAGTTACAATGGCCCATTTATGCTTTTAATTTTATGACGAATTATTAATTTCATAAGAAATCAAACTTTATTTCTTAAAGGGTAAAAATAGGAATAAAGAATAACTTATTTATTTTAAGAATTACAAGTATTATTAACTATAAAAAATAGTAGTGTATTAAAATTAAATTGTATTTATTATAGGACCTTAAAAATTATTTAGATTCTTCAAAACATGGCGTTATATACGTAAGTTTTGGGACAAACGTTGATCCATCATTATTACCACCAGAAAAGATTGAAATTATGACAAAAGTTTTCTCGCAATTAAAATATAATATTCTATGGAAATGGAATAATGATGACTTACCTGCACTGTCAAACAATACGAAAACATCTAGATGGTTTCCACAAAGTGATCTTCTTAGTAAGTTTTTATTAATTATCTCATGCAATGAACAATCGAAGTAAAAATACATTTTAAAGTATTCCTTAATTTTTAATATTATTAAATTGAATGTTGCGCAAAACACAAATAAAATAAAACATTATTATATTTTACAGGACACCCAAACGTTAAGCTGTTTATCACTCAAGGCGGACTCCAATCAACGGATGAAACTATCAACGCCGGAGTACCAGTAATTGGTATTCCAATGTTAGGAGATCAATGGTACAATGCAGAAAAATTTGTTCATCATAAAATTGGAATACAACTTGAAATAACAACATTGACAGAGAAAGAATTTAAAGATGCTATTATAACAGCGATTGAAGACAAAAGGTAATTTTTAATTATTATTGTAGTTTTTGCTTTAGATTAATTGCTTGAGACAGTTCTCTTAATGAAATTGTTGATTAAAAATTCAGGAGAATTAGTGAAAAAATAAAGTTACTTTAGAAATTAAGAATTTTTAGATTAACAGTTCATTTCTAAATAATATGACTAATATCGCTATATATATATATATATATATATATATCACAAATTTTCTAACTTTTTAGTTTTGTGAAAAATTTAATCTTAAGATTAATTTCAACCCCATTTAACATTAATAATAAATTGGAAGTTAATGATAATAACATTTGCTTTTAGTACATTTCGATGGATTAGAATTATGTGATATTACTTGAATTATTACGTATTTTGACAAAATTCTTTAAAATAATGAATAAAAAAAATTTAACAAATTGCGACGTCCTTATAGATCAATTATAAATTCTTTTCTATTTTGTATTTTTCAGCTACAAGAATAATATAATTAAGTTAAGAGCGCTTATGAGAGAGTTTCCCATCAAACCACTGGACAATGCTATATGGTGGATAGAACACGTCATCAAACATGGTGGACAACACCTCCAGAGTCCAGCGGCTCGGATGAGCTGGGCTGAATACTATGAAATAAAACTAGTGCTTATAGCTTTAGCTATATCACTAGTAATTTTAGTCTTACTCAGTTACGTATTAAGATTTGTTTTATCAATTGCTTACAATATTTATATTACGAACAAAAAGTTAAAAAGTTTTTAATTTAATTTATTGTTAAGATAAAATTTATAATATCTTATAAGACTGGTACCCATACGTTGTAATTAAGTTAAGTCAACATGTTGAATAATCATTATTTATAATTATATTATTTTCGATTTATGAGATCTATTTATCCAAGGTTTTTTAGTAGCCGAAATTATGGCTATTATGGAATGACATTTTTTTAATAATTATAAACATTTAAAAAAGACGCTTAAATAATTAAGCTTAAGAAGCATATAAATATTATACATAAAGCAATCACTTAAAATATAGTTTCGTCTTATTTTTTATTGATAGTTAACAAATGGCGGTGTGTTGTTACTTTTCTCCAGACCAAGTTTTCCAAGGCTTCTTATATCTGTAACTATCCGAATGCGCTAAGTATAAATTTAGATACTACGTAGAAGAATAAAACATAAGAATGATTAACTACTTTAAAAAATACTCAAACGTTTAATGAAATATATATATAGTATCTATAAGGAATCACTTTAGATGTTAAAATAGGTACTTATTTAAAATTTAAGAAACAAATAACTACGCTGCCATGATTTGTTATACATATGATACAGTTGTTTTATTTAATATTTATTTATACGTATTTAGGCCTTAATAATTTGTATGTAAAAAAATATCTTATTAAAGAAATAAGAAAATTTTACTGCACCGGCAAATTATATACAATCATTTAAATGGTAATGACCACATTTTTATGGTGCAAGACCGTGTTTATAATAGAAATAAAGAAATATCCGTCCAAAACAATCAAGTCCACTTTTCACGGTAATATTTCAAGTTTCATATAGGGATACCTTGTTTTTTGTTTGATTTGTTTAATACTAGCTGTACACCTGATATAAAAAAGACACACGTCGAATTGATGTGTAATTGCTATAATATTCGAATTTTTTTTTTTATTTTTCACATAAATTTATGGACATTGGTATCAATGTATGGCAATCTTCTGTTCTTAATTGCTTCTCACCTTCAAGATAGCCAAGCAGTTCCTCTAAAATTTGGTTCCTCAGTCGTTCCACTTACTTGAAGCATGCTCTGAGATTCCGTGCTATTCAATTTATTTACTAATATTTGTGTTTAGTAAATATTGGTAAAATAAAAATAAACAAGTAATTATAACTTACTAATATTGCAAAATTATAAAAATATTAGTAACAGTGAGTAACAGTAACAGCCTGTTAATGTCCCACTGCTGGGCTAAGGCCTCCTCTCCAATGCGGCTTGGTAGAATACACATGTGGCAGAATTTCAATGAAATCAGACACATGCAGGTTTCCTCACGATGTTTTCCTTCATCGTCAAGCAGGAGATGAATTATAAAAACAAAAAAAAAATAAGCACATGAAAATTCATGCTTGAATGCTTGCATGCATGCTTGAAACCCTGGTTTGAACCCACGATCATCGGTTAAGATTCACGTTCTAACCACTAGGCCATCTCAGCTATTTTTTTTTTTTATTATAAAAAGATTAATTATAAAAAAATCTTTTTGTTAAATATAATTTAATATTAGTAAATGTAAATTTATTTATTTTTCATATAAGACGCCTGTTGATTTTATTTATTATTAAAATAAAATGGTTGATCTAATCCCTGCATTGATATTGTGAGAAAAACTGCATACCTATGTCGGATGATATTCTATATTGCGTGTACCTACCGAGCTATTACTCAAAATGAAACATAGGAGGTACAGGAAAAGTTCTGTTGTTCAATTTAATACTGTAACAATAACATCAGTATTTTATTTCGGAAAAAAGAGTATCAAGAAAACCCGCAAAAAACTCAGTAGTTTTTTTTTACATTATAGGTGGATTTTATATCGTGCAATACACTTTATCAATAATTAAAATTATAATTTAATTAATTAACAGGAAAAGATAAATAAATAAAAGTCAGGAATTGACTGATTTGGATAATTTGCTACAGACGTTTCAACGGCAGCGATATGTTCGGCACTTCGGCCAACTCGTAGTCTCACTGGCACGGCAACATCACACAACAAATATGTAGACTCAAACTTTTTTACTAAACTTGTTACTGCCTGTTTACTAGGGCGAGAATTACGACCGAAAATCGGAGTTAACGCTCTTAAAGTAGCGGCCATCGACTCCGAATTTCTGTAGTAAATTTTTAAGATTTGCAGACGTTGTTCGTTCGTGTACTTCACCATGATGAAAAGGTTATATCTACTGAATAAACTGACAGTGACAGTTCGATATTAAGTGAAAAGGTGCGCTCACAAACTAAATTCAAAATTGTCAAGTCCCTATTGGAAAACCCCTTATAATATAATATATATGCGGACATTGGTAACTTCGGATGAAATTTCGGATGGTATGGTGGGGGCCCTTGAAGAAGACATGGTGGGCGTTGAGAGTGGAAGTGAAAAGGAGTCTTCAACTGGCCAACTTCCTGAAACATCTTAAGTTAAGGATGAGTATCCCATCGAACTTCAATTCCTCAAAATTTTTGCAGAAGTAAAAGAAATACCTATCGAAGAGCGCACTTCCTTGCCAAAAGCTAAAATCAATTAGCAATTCTTACACAATCTTTCAATAATTAACAACTATTTACCCAATTTATTGGCAAGTAATTGTACTCTCCGAGACACAAATGATTTAATTTATGCAGCAGCTAAAACACTAATAGTTAATAATAAGCAATCTCCTTACTTATCAAGAGAAGTAATAAAACCCTATACAGACCCTCCATGGAAGAAGAGGATAAAAATTAAAATTGAACGCCTGAGAAAAGATTTAGGTCAAATGGTAGAGATCTCGAGAGGAGTTAACTCACGAAAAATGATAAAAATCAAAGGCAAGCATAAAATATAATATACAGAATGAAACAGAACATAAATTAACAGAAGAAACAATAAAACAAAAAATAAAAGCACTAGCAGGCAGGATAAAGAGATATGAAGATAAAAACAATAAGAAACAACAGAATAAAATGTTCATTGAAAACGAGCATAGACTACAAAAGTTTAGATAGTAAAAAAGAACATGTTGATATTAAAACACCAAGCAAACGCTGTACCAAGGAATTCTTGGATAACATTTTATCGGAACCGGTCGCATACAACCATGACGCAAAATGGATATCTGAAATAGAACAAGTCAATAGTAACTTAAACACGAGCACTTTTGAAGAAATAACTGTAGTACATATTAAAAAAATGTAAGTAAATTGCTTAATTAAAAAGCACCAGGGCAACATAAAATTCAAAATTATTACCTAAAATATCTCACTAATATACATAATCACCTAGCACTGTTATTTACCAAGCTTTTGAAAAACGAAGAACCTCTAGAAGACTGGCTCACAACTGGAAAGGTCATTTTAATACCGAAAAATCACGACACCAAAAACCCAAAAAATTGGCGTCCTATCGTGCGATAGACGCCAATTTTTATTTTATTTTTATTTTATTGTCTACCTAGCATGTATAAGATTTTCACATCGATACTATCTGATCAACTGTACACTCATTGTCAAGAAAACAATATTATAGCCCCAGAACAAAGGGGATGTCGAGGCGGAGCCCGCGGATGCAAAGACCATTTAATGGTAAATAAAGCTATCCTAGAAAATGCACATAAGTGACAAAAACATTTAAGCATGAGCTGGATCGACTATAGTAACGCGTTCAATAGTATATATAACGAGTGGCTGTTGCGTGTACTTGACTTTTATAAATGCCCACATCTAATAAAATCTTTCCTTGAAAGAGCTTAAATGGAAAGTTATAATGATGATGATAATCGATGTAAATAGAAAACAATTCTACATTATTAATTATATATTAATTATATACATATTCAATCAACAGCCAATCATTGTCCACTGCTGAACATAGGCCTCTCCAAAGGTGCGCCAAAGCTCCCTGTCCTCCGCCTTCCCAATCCAGTTGGTGCCCGCCACCTTTTTAAGGTCATCGGCCCACCTGGCTGGAGGGTGCCTACGCTGCACTTGCCGATTCGCGGTCTCCACTCTAGGACTCGTCTGCTCCAACGGCCATCGGTCCTACGACATACGTGACCAGCTCACTGCCACTTCAGCCTGCTAATTTTGCAAGCTATGTCGGTGACTCCGGTTCTTTTCCGGATAATCTCATTTCTGATCTTATCCTTCAAAGATACTCCGAGCATAGCTCGCTCCATAGCACGCTGAGCGACTTTGAATTTGTGGACTAGTCCCACAGTTAGTGTCCACGTTTCGGCACCGTATGTCATGGCAGGTAAGACGCATTGGTTGAAGACTTTCGTCTTCAAACATTGCGGTATAGACGACTTGAGGACTTGACGAAGGTTGCCAAATGCTGCCCCAAGCGAATTCTTCGATCGGCTTCAAATTGATTTTAAAGTTCCATTTGGAACTTTTCGGAGCCTTGAGCAGCTTGGAGCATGGGAGGTCGGAGAGTAGACCTCATCATTCTCGATCTTTCGGCTTTAAGTTGAGTTTAGAGTGCCTCGAACCAAGCGGTGATCACTTCCGGTATTAAACCTGTTGATCACTGAAACATCTCTAAATATGTGCCTTTTATTCGAAATGATAAAGTCTATCTCGTTCCTTGTCACGTTATCAGGGCTTCGCCAGGTTCACCTCCTCTGAGGCTTCTTTTGAAAGAAAGAATTCATCAAAAAGAGCCCCTGCGCTTCGAGAAAGTTTACCAACATTTGCCCCCTGTGATTTCTGCAGCCCAAGCTGTAAGGTCTGACTTTCGATTCACCGCTATCTTGTACTCCCACTTTAGCATTAAAGTCTCCCATAACAACATTGTAGTGGGCCTTCGAGGTGTCGTTGAGGGTCCTTTGCGATGTCCTCGTACATCGCTTCGACCACATCATCAGAGTATGTCGAAGTTGGCGCATATACCTGTACGAACTTCAGGGAGTACTGTCGGAAAGTTTTAGGACAAGATACGCTATCCGGTTCGACACACTACTGATTTCCACAATGCTGCCAATGGGATTTTTGACTAGAAAACCGACACCAACCTGGGAGAGGTTATTACCTTCGCGGAAGTAGAGTAAGTTACCGGACTCTAGAGTTATCGTGTCCTCCTCTGTCTTCGGACTTCAGATAACCCCAGTATATGCCAGTTTATATGACTTAACTCTACTTCTAATTCGGCGAGGTGATGGTCCAGCCTCATCGAGCGTCCATTGTACGTTGCCATGTGAAGTCGTTTTATACGGTAGCCTGCCGTGAACCGGTGAATTCTTAGCACCCCCTGCTGTGCCAATACCGCGACCGCTAACCTTGGTCGGGCCTAGCAGGCTTGCCGGTAACTGGGGGCCTTTTTTTGGGCGCATCTGCCATTAAGGGGGGGGGGGGGGTTGCCCATACTCGCCGCGATAGGCAGGCGTGTTGGCGAGCGCAGTAGGGGGTAAGATGTTTATGGGGAGGGACGCTGCTGCCCATCCCCCCTTTTCCCCGTCGTACGACGTATTGAAACGAAGCGTCGTCGGAAAATGCCGCTTGTGCGTATCTAAATCGGAAGCGAAAAACTAGCTGAAACATATTATGTTAAAAGTCATAACAATTTGGTACAGTATATATTCTGGTGCTTAGCAAGAAAAAGCAAAATAGAAGTTTATAGATTATGGTGGAATGAAGAACTTAAACAACCCACTGTAAAAGTAAATAATATAGCCAAATTAATGTGGGAAATTCCCTTACAAACCGACGTCACAGTCACTCACAATAGACCGGACCTTACATACATAGGTAAAATCAACAATAATACTTACCTTATTGATGTTTCGGTACCATTCGACTATAATATTGGAGCAAAGGAAATAGAAAAAATCAGCAAATACCATCCGCTGAAAGTCGAACTCTTTTGACTGTGGAAAAGCATAGTCACAACGATTCCGATAGTAGTGGGCGCCATAGGAGTAGTGACAAAGAAACTAAAGCGGTACTGCGACAAACTAGAGACACACGTTAATATCAACATCCTCCAAACACAAGCATCACTCCACTCAACCTCAATAATCAGCAAAATTCTTGGAGACACAATATTTGTAACAAGCACGCCAACTAGTAACAGTGAGAACAAAAGTCTTACATCTAACAGCATTCAAAAACCTCACTGAAGCTGCTAATATATTTTGTATAATTTACACATTTTATACACTCACCTACAGACAATAATCATATCATACGTCCAAACTCTATTTATTGTACATAATTTTTTACTCAGGCCGACCTGTTTAATTATACATTATTGAAAATATGGAACAAAAAAAATAACATTAAAAAAATGCACATTTAAAAATAATAATAATAATATAAATAGGTAAGTAAGTTTCATGTTAATGTATATATATTACTTTTTTTGTCATTATTATATTAGTAAGTAGATAATAGGAAAAAAAAGAAAAAAAGAATACTTTATTTTTTAAACATTAAAAAACTAGATGGGGATAAAAACGATCTTTTTCCCGGTAACCGGGACGGAGTATTTATTAAAGCCCACTCAAAAAATTCGAGAAAGTACAAACGTGATGTACAAATAATAATATAATATAATAAATATATAGAAAGGATAAAAATATCTGCAGAAATTTACTGAAAAACGAACACGTTGCCACAAGAAGAAAGTATTGATTTTGTAGAATTGGAAACTTGGTGCTTTAGGTTTGCATTTGGTAATTACAAAGTATTACAAAGTGTCTTATTTCTAATTATTATAAGTTAATCCAAACTGTGTGTGTGTGTGATATTACTTGAAAATTTTATATTCCTTCTTCATTATTAGTAAAATTTTGCAAAAGTCAATTATGCATATAATATAATAATTAAGTTAATGTTGTATTTTTATTTTACCACTTACCGACGGCGGTAAGCCATTTGAATCCTGTAGCCATTGTAACTCTTAAACTAAAAAGATTACCTCAAGTTAAGTCAAAGTCAAAGAGACCTCAGTTATTAATCTTCTTTAACCATAATTCTTGCTTTGAAATATGTATATTATTTTTTTTGTATTATTTAAACACACAATAAAGAAAATATCCACATCACCACCACCTTATTTTCTTTTATTAAATGATCACCACCATCTTTTACAACCAATTTGTTTTTTATTCGTAGTATTCATCTGTTTTCTCTTTTAAAATTTAACACGTGCCAAATATTATCTTTTACTATAAAAGGGTAATAAAATATCACAAGATGTTGATGTTGTATATAAGATTCAAATAAAGCTGGCTTTAAATATGTATAAATGCAAGCATTGAATTTGTTTGATTAATGATCGAACGTATACGTTGTTGATTAAAAATAACGTTAAAATAAAAAATAAATGCTTTAGCATTTGCGCTTTGTTGGCCTTCCATTGCCGTGTTTTCAGCTTTTCCCGAAATAAAAATGGAGCATTGCCATGTTGAATTTTATCAGTTAATAAGGATTAACAATGATTAGTTTATTTAGTTATCTATGATTGTATTATGTAACAAATTATTTAAGAAAAGTATGTAAGAAGTTAGGTGGAATCAGTACGGCGAAGTCATACTCGTTACATTGTATTAAACCATTTTAAAATCAGATACAAATTATAGTTGACCAAACCGATATAAGATAAAAAATATTACTACCCTCTCTTAGGACTCGATAATCATGCAGTAAGCAATTTTTATCAGCAGAACTACTTATTGATAACACATTGATATGAAATATGGGTAAAATCTTTTAAAAAAAATATATATAGGTACATTTTAATATTTTTTATCAGTTTAACACTCATACTCATAGACAAAGACATGGCGGGTACGACAACGACAATATTTCTGTTATTTATGTTATCAGTGTCAGTAATTGAAGGAGCAAGAATATTAGCATACTTCCCAACACCATCGATTAGTCACCAAGTTGTCTTCCGTCCTATAATACACGAATTAGCAAGGAGAGGTCATGAAGTAACTGTCGTCACAACCGATCCAGTTTTCACCAAAGGGAAAACTCTTGCGAATCTAACAGAAATTGATGTCCACGATATTTCTTATAGCAAATGGAAAGATGTGCTTTTACAAAGTACCGGAAATAAAGACGATGTGTTGAATCATATAAAAATGATTTTTGAAAGAATGGCAATTATACTTGATTCACAGTTGCAAATACCAGAGGTGAAAAATATGCTAAAAAGTAAAGACAGAAAGTATTTCGACTTACTTATACTTGAAGCTTGCAACCGACCACTTCTTGGTATTACTCAAATGTTTGATGCACCAGTTATCACAATAAGTTCTTTTGGTGCAGTTCCTGTCCAATATAGTGCTATGGGTGCACCAATGCATCCATTATTATATCCCACACTTGGTCGACAGAAGTTATACAACCTAACACTTTGGGATAAAGGCATAGAAATGTTTAAACACGTGGCATTCGACATTATAGTTTCGACAACCGAAGCTTTTGACTATCAAATAATGAGGAAACATTTCGGTAACGACGTTCCTTCTTACCGTGAATTAGGTAAAAGAATCCAAATGATGTTTTTGAATGAGCATCCTATTTGGGCAGATAATCATCCTGTACCACCAAGCATCGTTTATATTGGTGGTATACACCAAGCCACAGAAAAAGAATTACCTAAGGCAAGTTTTGAGGATCCAAAATACGAATACGAATTATAAGTCATATAGGCATAAGTCCAACATTATCATAACCTATTTTTTATGTTGGCAGGATCTCCAAAATTATTTAGACTCGTCGAAACATGGTGTCATATATGTGAGTTTTGGTACAAATGTATTGACATCTCATTTACCACCGGAAAAAGTTAAAGTTATGGCAAAAGTATTTTCTGAACTACCTTATGACGTACTATGGAAATGGGATAAGGACATACTACCCGGACAATCAAAGAATATTAAAATATCTAAATGGTTCCCTCAAACTGATGTTTTAAGTAAGTTTCATATCAAATTTTGAAAAAAGGCGTTGGTGGCTGAAAAGAAGCACATAACAGCCATATTAAAAATTATAAAAAGCGCTTTAGTTGTTCTAAGCCTCCAAAAATTGTTTTTTTTATTGCTTTATTTAAGAATTCTATCTATTATTTGAGCTTGCAAAAATATACTAACAATAAATTTAATCTTGCTTATTTCAGGACATCCCAATGTTAAATTATTCGTAACTCAAGGTGGTCTACAATCGACAGACGAAGCTATAGATGCTACAGTGCCATTAATTGGTATTCCAATGTTAGCAGACCAATGGTATAATGTAGAAAAGTACGTTTTTCACAAAATCGGATTACAACTTGATATGCCAACTTTAACAGAAAAGCAATTTAAAGAGTCGATAACAACCGTGATTGCTGATAAGAGGTAAATATAATTTATTAGATACGTTATTACAAAATCGTATATTGCGTATTCTAATTATTATTACTTAATCACTTTTAGTTGTGTGGTTGCTAGCCGATATACTAGGCATATCAGGTTATAAAACTCACTTGAGAGTATCTGTTACAAAAACACGATACTTTACCACGGTTGACGTCCCATTTCACGGTGCGGGTATCACCGTACCACGTAGGGGTTAGAGGTGAAGGTGCAGGCCCAGATGAGGAATCTGGACCTGGACGGAAATAGAGCTTCAGGCAGCATTTTATTCAACTCAGCCACTCATTAATGCCGTTGCTGCCTTGGGTCACCTCCTATTTTTGTAGGAGGGCCTGAAACACCGCGCCAGCGTTTACCCACCGGTGTGGTGCGAAAGTTCTCATCGCTTGTAACAAAGCATTTTGGATGGAGACTGCAGAGTCATATCAGTGAGAATGATACGAGGTTACCGTATGATGATCAGTATGATCGGAAACCTTCCAGTGTCCTATTAGGTAGAGCGAGTCAGGGCTTTAGCCCGGCGAGCCTTGATTTGCAGGTGGGAGGAGTACCTGTTTAGGTGGTTCTCTGTACTCCGGAAACTCCTCTAGGAGTTAGAGGCATGCAGAGGTCGTCCGTTAGTATGCGTAAGCGTTCCTGTGACGCCCTTCGACGAGACAGAATGGGATGTGGAATTTCGGTGCCTATGGCGCCGGTAAATCCCATATTACCCACCCACTATCATTCACATCACATTATCCCCACTTTATATCGGACAAACCCCTAAAGGCGATTTTCCAGTAAGATTTCTAGCGAGATTAGATATCGTACCGCCAAAAATGATTTACAAAAAATGTTATTATTTTATTTTGGCGCATTATATGTCATTAATTAATGAATATATAAATATTAATTAATGATAAGTAAACATTTCATTAAACTTCTTACTGTCAGGGGTATGCCGCTATCACGTTGAATGACATATCAATTTAATATTTTATAATTATTAATTATTTATTTCAATTTTTAGCTACAAAAATAACATTGTGAGACTTAAAGCTTTGATGAGATCCCAACCCATCAAGCCCGTCGACAAAGCTGTCTGGTGGGTGGAACATGTCATAAAGTATGGAGCAAGTCACCTTCAAAGCCCTGCAGCTCATATGCTATGGTTTGATTATTATGAGATTAAATTACTTCTCATATCAGTAGCCATAATTATATCTATTTTAACCTTGTTAAGTTATATCCTTAAGCTGGTAATTAGTTTTGTATACAAATTGGTAAAAAATAATATTAAAATCAAACAGCAATAGACTTGTGATATTTATTAATATAATTCATGTAAACTGGCTAAGTGATAGCTATTATTGTATTTCTGTCTAGTATAAATGGTGATATTGATTAACTAAGAATATTTCATTTTATATTTATTTTATCGATTATTTATTTTTTATAAAGTGAATGTAAATTAAATAATGTTGTTTTTTTATTTACTTATATCATTGGACCTTAACTTAAAAATAATTATTAATTTAGAAAATGCTAGTGTATATAAAATATAGTTCACACTGTGACACATGAATATATAGATTTCTATTGAATTGTTTCTAAATGGCATATTCTGTATCTCAATTTGCAATTGATAGCATTATATTTTTTTACTTACCGTTATTTTTAAAAGTTAAGCTTTGTTAGTTTTCAATCTCTGGTCGTGTCCAATCTGATTGAAATAGTACTTTAACATTATGAGAACCGAGATGGCCTAGAGGATCTTAATCCAGACAAGCATTCTGTACCTACTTATAATTTTCTTGTTTTCGTTAGTCAACGAAAACATAATGTAGAAACCAGCTTGTGTCAGAGACATAATCTTCTGCTGCTTATTTATCCATCAAGCCGCACTAAATCAGCGTCGTGGAATAAACATCTTCCGTTCTACTTGAGGGGAGATAGAGGCTTTGGTTACCAATGGAATAATTGAGGACTGTAATATTATGATAATTTATAAAACTATCCTGAGATTATATACAATGTCAAGATGTTGCATATTCTTTGACTCATTATGTTATGTTTGAAAGTTTACGGGTTAGGGCGCGACCATATTTTTTTTTCACATTCTGGAAACCTTCATAAAGGTTCCTGGATCCCATGGGTGGGGGGAATCGGGTAATGTGGGATTCTTACCCACTAAACCTATTGCGATGGTAATCCACGGCGCAGATCGAAGAGGCTGCGGGATTGTGTTGATATAACGCATCCGCGGCCTCTCCCGTAAACGACGCTAACTTTACCAAAACTATTAAATATGTAAACCTTGTTGCTTATATAGTTAAGGATCTCCGATACATCTACATAAGAGTTCTCGAGACCACATAATTAACACAGTTACAATAAACACTTCTTATCTTCATCTTAGTAAACAACATACTTATTATATATAGTCTTCAGGCTTCAGGCACTGAATATTATCTTTGTAGTTTGGATGTCTCAGATATTTAAAGATATTTTCGAAAATAATAACATATTTTTGATGAAGAAATGAATCCTTATATTCAAATATGACCCATGATAAGTCAAGGATAATATATAGTTTCACAGTGAATTAATATAAGACTAGAGGGCCCAGTAGTAAGGACGCGTGAATCTTAACCGATGATCATCCACTTCCACCCACTCATCAGATATTCTACCACAAAACAGCAGTACTTGGTATTGTTGTGTTCCGGTTTGAAGTACTCAAATAAATTTTATGGCTATTTGGTTTTGAGATTTTTAACTTATTAATAAATCACAATATAATAATATATACATACATTAAATTATCCACCAATCTAAAAATATACTTATTCACCCATCTATCTACATATATCGACTTGTTCACCCACTTTTTCCTTCTTCTATACACCTAATCTATACTGTACTTTACTGGTGGTAGGGCTTTGTGTGTGGAATAAGCTACAAACCTTCTCTACAAATCTTCTCCTTAAAAAAGGGAGAGGAGACCTTTAGGCCAATAGTAGGACATTCACAGGCTGTTACGGTTAAGGTACAGTGAATTATATTAGTACAAGTCTTTAAAATAGCAAAAACTACTTGTATCTAATAGTCTATCAAACGCTGTCTTTTAGATTTTCGATAACATGTCACGTATGATCTAACCTAATTAAAAATCTCATGCAATCCTAAAAATCTAAGGTTGTTGTCACGAGAGATCACGCTATCAAACTTAAAAAAAAGCTTTATATAATTAACAATTTATATAAACGATGTTTTTAATTCATTTTTCTATGCAGATCTCTTTGTAGATTCCATAAAAACACTATTATTTTCGATATTATTGAAACAAAATATATTTTATAGAAAATGATAATATTGCTATTTTTAAATAAATCCTTTTCATTTCATACGTTTTAACTCCTATTTGTAACGAAACACGAAAATTAATATTTATACGCAGAGTTTATAAATGTGTCAAAAGTTATACACTAAAGATATTTTATATATAAAAAACAGTTTTACATTATAGTGTACAAATGAAGTAGCTTTAGTATGTTTTATTTTTAACAGTATAATAATATATATTTAGATTCAATAATATATAAAAACATTTTTGTATGAGCTTTTATTTCATTCATTATTTCATTTATTTGCAATGTAAACAATATAATGATTATTATGCAATTGATGTGTGAGCGAAATGCAAAGATATTTGAAGAGTATAAAATCATAGCTGTTCAACTTTATTAAACTAGATTAAAATAGGAACACAAATGATAATTTATAATTATGATAAAAAATTGTCAAGGACTAAATTATCATAAATCAATTTATTTTTAATCAATAGACTACTCAATTTCATTGATAACATATAATTATAACATTTATAAAATATTATTACGAAATATTATATAAAGTTAAGTTTTACAATTTCTTATCAGTCTAAAATTTAAAACTAGACATGGCACGCACGACATCGAAAATTTTTGTTCTGTTTGTGTTATTAGTAACAGGAATAGAAGGAGCAAGAATATTAGCATTTTTTCCGACTCCATCGATTAGTCACCAAGTTGTCTTCCGGCCTATAACTCACGAATTGGCGAGACGAGGACATGAAGTAATCGTCGTCACACCCGATCCGGTATTCCCGAAAGGAAAAGCTCCTGCAAACCTAACAGAGATAGGTGTCCGCGATGCCTCTTATAGTAAATGGCAAGAATTGTTTGTACATCACAACGGAAATAAACAAGATTTAATGCTTCAAGTGAGGCGGATTTTCGAAAGTTTTGCAACTATATTAGATTCTCAGTTACAAACAGCAGACGTGCGAAACATGTTTAAAAATAAAGACAGGAATTATTTTGATTTACTTATACTTGAAGCTTGCAACCGCCCGCTCATGGGTTTGGCTCATGTGTTTGACGCGCCAGTTATTGTGATTAGTTCTTTTGGTGCAGTTCCGCTTCAATATAGTACATTAGGTGCACCTATACATCCATTATTGTATCCAACACCAGGACGACAGAGATTATACAACCTATCACTTTGGGAGAAGGGCTTGGAAATTTTAAAACATGTGGGTCTCGAATTTTTAATAGCACAAACCGAAGATTTTGATAATCAAATAATGAGAAAACACTTTGGTAAAGATGTCCCCACTTATGAAGTACTTAGAAAAAAAATCCAAATGATGTTTCTAAATGAACATCCTATTTGGGCAGATAATCGTCCCGTACCTCCAAGCATAGTCTATATTGGTGGTATACATCAAGCTATAGAAAAAGAGTTACCTAAGGCAAGTTTTGAGAATTACTTTTAAATAACAATTTGTTACCTTATAAATAAATTATGAGTAAAAAGCATAAGTCTAATATTATCATCTAAATTAATTATTTATCTTGGCAGGATTTAAAAGATTATTTGGACTCTTCGAAAAATGGCGTTATATATGTGAGTTTTGGTACAAATGTTTTACCATCTATTTTGCCACCAGAAAAAATTAAAATAATGACAAAAGTTTTATCTGAATTGCCTTATGATGTGCTTTGGAAATGGGATAAGGATATATTACCTGGGCAATCAAAGAATATCAAAATATCTAAGTGGTTTCCGCAAACTGATGTTTTAAGTAAGTTTCATTATGTTACACTATTTCTTTACTAATCATCCTTATCTTTCTCGTCAAGTCACTGGGTTTTTGCAAATATGCTGGCGATAGTTCCATAAGCACTACAGTAACAGTAACAGCCTGTTAATGTCTCACTGCTGGGCTAAGGCCTCCTCTCCCTTTTGAGGAGAAGGTTTGGAGCTTATTTCACCACGCTGCTCCAATGCGGGTTGGTAGAATGCACATGTGGCAGGATTTCAATGAAATTAGACACATGCAGGTTTCCTCACGATGTTTTTCTTCACCGTTAAGCACGAGATGAATTATAAACACAAATTAAGCACATGAAAATTCAGTGGTGCTTGCCCGGGTTTGAACCCACGATCATCGGTTAAGATTCATATAAGCACTAAGTTCTTAAAAAATTGATAACTATAAAAAAAATTTATCAATTGATAAATTATATAATTAATAAACAAGTTTGGATATAAATAATCATATATTAGAATGAAAATAGTATATATACTTAATCTTAAATTTTATAAATATTTAAAATGCATTCATATATATTTCACAAACGTTGTTCTTTTCAGGGCATCCGAATATAAAACTATTTATAACTCAAGGAGGTTTACAATCAACTGATGAGGCTATAGATGCCACAGTGCCACTGATTGGTATTCCAATGTTGGGGGATCAATGGTACAACGTAGAAAAATATGTTCATCTTAAAATTGGATTACAACATGACCTAATGTCCTTAACGGAGAATGATTTTAAAAATTCAATAACAAGCGTTATTGAAGATAAAAGGTAAAAATGTATAATATTATTGAAATAATGAAAAGTTGACTACAGAATTTTAACGATTTTCAGCATTAAAATCATTTATTGTTATCAGAAACATAAACATTTGCATTTGATAAACTAGGTAACTAGTTAGTTAGTAGTGGTTAATGTTTCTTACAATGCCAATGTCTCTGGGCGTTAGTGACCAGTTACCATCAAGTGGCCCATATGCTCGTCCGCCTACCTTTACTAATTCGTATTATAATACCTAAAAGCATTAGGCACCTGTATAACCGACACAATTGCAATAAGCATTAACACTGCGACAATTATTCGTCATTTATATTTAACTATATTAAGTCTAGAGAAGTAAATTATAAGGATTAAATTTCCTAGACGCAATTAATACAATTTATCGAAGTCGAGTAACGGTTTAGGGAATCATAGTGTATACTTTTGTAATGTTTTTCATTTTAACTTTTTTAGCTTCAAGGATAACATAATCAGACTGAAAAAATTGATGAGATCATATGCAATCAAGCCTGCCGATAATGCTGTTTGGTGGGTGGAACATGTCTTAAAATATGGTGGAAGCCACCTCCGAGCGCCTGCAGCTGATATGTCTTGGGTTGAATACTATGAGATCGAATTAGTTCTTATAATGATAGCCATTATGATGTCTATTTTATTCGTATTAGGTTTCATCCTAAAATTAGTTATAAATTTTGTTTTAAAATTATTTCAATCGAATATTAAAGTTAAAGCTCACTAGATGTGACGTAAAACAAAATAAGTGTACAGGTAAAAATGTAAGCCTATAATTATTTATAATAATTATTAAGTTAATGTACATAATTATATTATTTAAGTGAAAAAAAAGAAAATACCGTCCCAGCAGCGGAAATCGAAGTTTGCGTTAACGTCACATGTTTTTGTCTAGGAAAATATTTTATAAAAGGTTTCATTAAAAATACTTTTCCGGGATTCTAAAACGCCTTACAACATTAACAAATTTGTAAGTTTAATTTAAGTACGTCTAATAACTTCCTCAACATGAATGAATGGTATTACATACAATGAGACAGTTTAATTGCTCTTTGCGATGATTAGTTAAAAACAAGCTTAAAACTCGATCGTTAAAATATGTCAGAAATAACTTTTTTGTAAATGAAATTTTACTGCAAAAATTATAAGTGAATTTTATTTAATAAAGTCATATAACCGTTTTACAATAAGTCGGTTTTTAATATTCTGTGATTGTACCAAACATCAATTGTACGATTTGTTTTATAAACAATAATTTTGCTGGTTACTCACTCACCCATGAAATGCCGACATAGCGAAATATTCAGTCAATGGGATGGGAATGAGAAGTAATAATCTAATTATAATAATTTTCGTATATACAGTCTTCATTGATTATAATTTAATTAGTTCGTTAGTTCATGAGACAGATGTTCCGTAGTTACAACTGGTTTGTTGAGCGCTGTGCGCTCACCACCCACTGTCGCAAAAACGATTGAGCTCATGAAAAAATGTTTTTAAGATTTAAAAACAAATTATAATAGATGTTAATATAATTGGACAAATACAAACCAAGATAATTGCCAAAAAATGTTTTTTTTTTTACTTTTGACTTTGAATAACATAACGCAAGCTCGAGATTTTATGAGACTTTTCAGACAACCTATTAATGCCAAAATGAAGACATCTACGAAAATTTTGTTTATTATCTGTCATTCCAAGATTGACCCTTTTTTATGCTTAAGTGACTGGACTAACAGCCAACTTATGGTCATATGCTATTTTGATGCATGTTTTCATTTTTTGACATTTCGCGATCGTTTTCTGCGATGAGTTTTGAGTTTGTTCTTATAGAATAGCCCTACAAGAGGCACACGATCAATAAATACAGATCATCGAACTAAGATTATCTCTAGACAAGACGAGGTTCTCCTGATCGGATTTGGATTCTCCAATTAGATGTCTGTCTTCAGATTATGAAACATAGACTGCGTCCGAAAATTTGGGAACTTGCTGTTTACAGTAAAGGGAACATTGGCACATGCAACTTCAATTTTATTATAATTTGTGTACTTCAATTATCATTATATAATAAGTACAATAAAAATTGGAAAAAATAAATTGATAAATGATAAATGATAAATTATATTTATTACTGTTACATATTATTTAAATAAGTATTAAATTTCTATTATTACTAGCATTGTTCAGTTTTTAGAGGATTTGTTTATCAAGTCTTATCTTTTGTAGTGGTATTTAGGTGACGTTAATTTTCTGTGACGCAACAAGAGATAAAAAAGGAAATATAACGATAACGCATTAAATAGTAAGTATTTAAAATACCTAATATCACCAAGCGATTTACTGATATCGATTTAATCTATGTAAATCACGGATATTTAATCTCCTAATCTGTTCTTTTGATTTCTATTATATTTTTTATTATAAAGAAAATTTCATCACGTCCGTTTTCATTTTCACATATAATATACATATTATGTCGTTGACATATTTCGCAATTTCAAATTCATTTCATGTGCTTTCGCATAATATACATCCCATTAATTTTAATATTAAAAATAAATATAATTGAAAACATCATAAATATTATTTTCAATAAATTAACTACTTGAAAACTACATAGATGAATGTTTTTTGATTTTTGTTTATAAGTTCTTTGATTTTGAATGAATGCCGCTTTTATTTTTATTTAATTCATCAAATGATTAAGTTCAGTTTCAATAGCAAGATTATTTAATTTTACTAGAAATTTATTACCAATATTGACGTAAAGCGCCAAATTTATACGGCTTCGACAAGGATTGTA
Organism: Nymphalis io; assembly: GCF_905147045.1. Classification (NCBI taxonomy): domain Eukaryota; kingdom Metazoa; phylum Arthropoda; class Insecta; order Lepidoptera; family Nymphalidae; genus Nymphalis; species Nymphalis io. The sequence continues at coordinate 5,706,190 of NC_065910.1, read as the reverse complement.
GGTATTTGTTATTCCTATTAGTTTTGCTGTTGATACGTGAATTATGGTGTTTACAAGGCTATTTTGGCCAAATTAATTTCTACAGGTGATAAATATCATTTGTGAATTATTATATAACGATCTCTTTACAATTGACTTTTGTTAAGATAGAGATATTTTCCAGGCAACCTTAACGTAGATGATAGAAAAATAACATTAGGTTATGTTACATTGCGTATATTATTATCCCAAAAAATTTGGACGTAATATATGATTTGTTAGTACCATCAAGGTATACAGACGGTAAATTAGGAAAAAAAACGCGTTGCATTAATTTTAAAATAAATATTTCGACCATTAAAATTCTTACAAAATTCTCCCTTCTTACAGCTTCTCTTTATTTTAGATTGACGACCTGTTGGGCAAAAATAATTAGAAAAATATAGTTTATATCTTGAAGCAAGTTTTTAAATGTATTTATTTATGTACATGGGTCTATATTAAATAAATAAATATTCAATTACACTTATTCAATTATATGTAACATATATATCAGATATCTTATATCCGACTAGTAGTCGTACTATGAATCAATTTAAATTAAATTATCAAATCAATTGATATGGAATCTGAATAGGCAGTAGTGATTTAATTGATTATGGACAATACTCAAAACCTTTAGAGATAAACGAACAACTCTTTCACAAACAATTCAACCATGAGAGTTAAACCCATAGATTTTCTGATTAGCAATATACACAGTGAATAGACAAAAGCTGAGAAGTCAGAAATATGTGTAGTAGAGTTCTTTAATAATGTTGCATTATCAATTGATTTTTTTTTGTAATACATACATTTCTCAATCATTTTTTTATTTTAATCGGATTTGGAGTTATCATTCATCGATCGTTAAGGATATTACGCAAAACAGTATTTTTATTATTGAATCTTAGCAAATTAATCATAAAATTATCTATTTGTTTATCGAAATAATTATACCTACTTATTGTAAATAGAATTTTTTTTTTAAGTATAACCTGGCCCGGTAATAAAACCCGTAAACCAGATAAATATATCATTGCACTGCGTTTATTTTTAAAATACTTATATATATATATATATATATATATATATATATATATATATATATATATATATAGAATATTTTTATATGTAAGATAATCGTATGGATCTCGAAAAATATCCGAAGTTTGACGACAATAACGAAGTTCTCATAATCAATCAGCGCTATGACGATAATATTCGTTTCACCACCACCTACCACTAAATTTTTCAAACCACTAAATTTGACCCTTAAAGTGAAACAAATATATAAAATTCTTGTAACAAATGACTTTGGATTTTTTAAACTATCTTCAGGTTTATATTATTACATTATAATATTTTTAATATTAATCACATACGAATTATGCTTAAATATCCGAGCGGCAGATGTTTAGAACTGTGATAATGACATCGAATTATAATATAAATGGCTTATATACTATGCGCAACTTATTGTTTAAACAATAACAGCGTTTAATTCATACAATTTAAAGATCATAATTGTATAACTATCCGAAGTGAAACGAACATTAAAATAAATCTCCTAATTATCCAGTAAAATTTGGTATAAAATAATATTTTGTTCTGACAATTAATTAAAATGTTTTCCTTTTAATTTAAAATAAAATTAAAATCTAATTCATATTTCAAACACATAAGCATTTGTATGTCACATCTACTAGAACGGTTTTTTGGTAAAGATGGATCTTGTAATTATAGTGGTATAGAATAAAAACACTTTTTCATATAATTTTTATTCCAAGAGAAGAGTTTGGATAATATTTTAATAAAATGCGGTCGTATATTCTATACTGTGTGTAGGTATATACTGTGTATATATTATATGTAGCCGAATTCTACCTCAATAATAAGGACTATGCCAAAGATGACAGGGCATGGTACTAAAACTCTATAGTGTCACACATAGTCAGAATATGATGTCATGTAGACGTGTCATGTCGGTAGACGTGGTACCCATACGACAGATAACTAACTGATTCCTGTTATGTGGTGCAGGTATTTGTTTTAACAGCCATGCTTTCTAGCTTTCTAAGCACCAGCGTTAATATGAAATATGTAATATTGGGAAGGATAGCTTCCACTAAGGTTGGCTGTCCCTTGCCAAGATGATTATATTATTTTAGTAAAACAGCATCCCTATCTCAAGAAGGAGAGCAAGAAACAGCTGCCATCTATTTCTGTTCATCTAAAAATAACGAAATTACAATAACGAAATAGGAAAACCCTTAATTGTATTACTTGTATATAAGGCAAAAAGTAAATATACATAATTTATAATTACGAGGAACAAAAATAGATAAGCAAAATGGACTGCATAAATATATAAACATAAAAAGTTTGGAGTAATATAAGGGAACAAAAGTCCAACGACCAAAATGACACGTTGTTACGCGTGTTTACAACAAATACAAAAACTCAATCGTATCAACTCTTTGAAATTTTCTCTAAATTAGCACAAAGAGTTGCGTTTAAAAAAAGCAGTTTTAGCTTGAATGGATCAAAGAGATTCTTCGATAAAATATAATCTTATGATTCTCTTGATCTTTTGCTTAACATATGCTTTTGATGTTATATTTAACGAAGTGTTCAGTTGAAAGCAATGTTTGAGTAATTGGAATAATTTTCTGTGCTTAGTTAAATATTATATGGCATTTTGGCTAGAGATAAGATGGCCCAATGGACTTAAAATCTTCTTGGTGTATTATATTGTTGTTTTTATTATTTTATTATTTATATTTATAAAATCATATACATATTTCATAATAAGAACTAACAGCTCTAAATGCGATGGCTATTGCCTTCACAACTCGATAGTCACACCAGTTTATTTTGGTCTAGGATATATTGAGGTCACGTCCGAAGCATAAATCAGCTGAAGCAATTTGCGTGGAACATGTCGCACAGTCAATATTTCTATTTTGACATCCCATATTTTAACCAGACCCATTTATCACAAGGACGTTTTGTCAAATTTTAAACGCATTTTCATACCTATGAACAATGGTGTAGTTGATACTAACAGCAACATATTATATTGACAATACCCATTTATTAAATTTGGAATTAAAATTATGTAACCTAGATGATGCAACTTGCCCCTTTGGGTAGGTGAGTGAGCCAGTGTAATTACAGGCACAAGGGACATAACATATTAGTTCCCAAGGTTAGAGGGTCATTGGCGATGTAAGCGATGGTTAATATTTCGTACAATGCCAATGTCTATGGACGTTGGTGACCACTTACTATCAAGTGCCCATATGCTCGTCCACTAACCTATTCAATAATAAAAAAAAACCGTAGAAGTATAAAGTAACTACAAAAACTATCAATAAATTTAAAGATTGTCTTAATGAAACGGGTCTAAAAATTTGTCATTCTTTCCACTGGTGTAATTTGCCAAAATATTCTGAATTGTCCTCCTCAATTGAAAGCTCCTAATCTTCGAGTATTCACATGTTTTAGCCATTGGTCTCCCTTAGCTCTTAATAAGCCAAATAATAAGAAATCAGGTCTATTATATTTATACATTCTAAATTCGGTTACTTTAGTCTAGTATAACTTTGAACTTTTTTGTGAAGTATTTTTTAAGCTTAGAAAATTAATGCTTCCTACAATTTAAGATTTATTTAATGCCAAAAATTTAAACAGCCACGTTTACTTCTTCTCCAAATTTCAAATAAATGTTTTACTTAACACATAAAAAAAATTACAACGCCTGTTAAATTAAATTGGCTTATTTTTTAAAAATAACAATTTCTTCTAACAATCAAAAAGGAGTTAAAAATAAACAATTTATTTTAAAATATAGTTACTCAAACTTGTGTTATTACTCCCTTCCCGTGACGCGAGTAAAGCTTTATTTCACTGTTCTTAACAGCTCCTTTCAGAAAGAATGGGTTCATGAAAAAAGAGATTGCGAATTTCTTTCAAGATATTCATAACAGCAATATTTTATTCAGAACATAAAAGTATTTTTCTTTTTAAAAAATATGACCTGTTACACCTTTTATTACAAGAATGTATGTAAATAACTTGTAAATATCCACAGAAAATGTCTAATAAAATGTTTTTTTTTGTTATCACACTTCTGACTGGCACACTAATATTTATTAATAAGTTAATTGTATAGTTTTTTCTAATTCTCACATTTTGTGGAGTCAGTTGCCTACAATAATAAAACAATAAAAGCAGATTTTTTATTTTTAGGTTAGGTTAGGTTAAGAATAGCCATCATGGTCTGCCCCGACGCCCGCGGCTTAAAAGATAGGGCGTAACCCTGGTGCCGTGGATGCGTGAGGTGGGGGCCTCGCGTGTCTTATTTCAGACGGCCCTGATGAGGACAATAGTCGAGATGGCCTCGCGCTGCCGTACTCACTAGCGAGGAGTGCAGGAGGGAGCGGGATTACCTTTGCCCCCTGAGGAGAGCTCCGCCAATCCATGAGCGGAGCAAAGCACGGGAGAGGCCGCGGATGCGTTATATCAACACGATCCCGCAGCCTCTCCGATCCGTGCCGAGGACGGCCATCGCAGTGGTTTTAGTGGGTAAGAATCCCACAAAACCCAGACCACCCCGCCCTCCATGGGAGATTTCTGAAGGTTTCCACTGCGTGAAAAAAAAGAATAGCCATCACGGTAGCATGCGCAAGCGATCCCGTGGCGCTCCTCGTTAAGACGGAAAGGTTACCCCTGGTTTTTTAGTGGGTATTACGATGTTCAGGGCGCATTCGGCACCTTAGACACCGGAGAGCCCGACATACCCCCTACAGTTACCGTGAGGCAAACGCGTAATACGTATTCTAGCGTTAAAAAAACGCGTAATGCGTTTTCAGCATTAAAAAAAAGAGTTTAGAATAGTTGACAAACCGAATTAAAAAATAACAGAAAATGCACTAAAAATGATTGGCTTATTTTTTCCAATATCAACAATCATCATCATATTTCAGTTAACTTTCTTAAACTTTAATGAATTATACACCTAAACTTTCCTCAAGAATCATTCCGGCTAACGGTGAAGACCGCATCAAAATCCTTTTAGTAATTTTTCAAGTTTATCACGTTCAGACAGACAGGCAGACAGATGCGGGGACTTTATAATGTGTAGAGATGGAATATAATTATAATATTATTATCCTTAGTATTATCAACAATATTATTTTCAACATAATAAAATGTAATGTCCTACAGCTAGGCTGCCACTCATTTGGGAAGGCTTGAAACTCATTCCACAAACCTGTTTCAATGCAGATGTGGCTGTCATCTGAAACATGCAGCTTTCCTCTGATGTTGTCTTTCTCGATGAGAAAAACGGATGTGATTGTCCAGGTTAAGAATCAGTAGCAAAGCAACGTTTATGAGCAAGGCCGTTACAGCTTACAAGATTTCTTATTATTAATATAAAAATCAGTACTTTTCGCTTCTTAATAAGCAATAAACCCTGCTGATTGCACTGACAATCAGTTATGTATATGAGGGTCGGTACAGAGTTACTGTGGAAAACATAGCAAATTTTTGATTTCTACATAATATGTCCTTTTGAGAAACGAAGTAAATAATGTATAAATTAGCATAAGGATTAATATTATGTATAATTTGAACTAAAGTTAAAGAAACTACTTTTGCAACATTATCAATGTTTTTTTTTCTTTTTTTTTTTTTTTATCAATACGGAATACGAATGATTTATTATTTTATCAATACGGAATACCTATACTTATTCGAATAGGATATTTAAGATTAAAATTGTTCTAAAGTTGCCGTTTAATATTCGTATCATATCGTAACAGCCTGTGAATGTCCCACTGCTTGGCTAAGGCCTCCTCTACTATTTTTGGAACTATAATATATGTAATTTTTGGAACTATAACCAAACAATTCAAGAGTCAATGATTGCCCTTAGGAATGACTTTGACTATACTAACATTAGAAATATGTCACATTTTCCTATGTGGTTCTTGTATTAAATAAATTGTTCTCCGTAACAATATGTATAGGGACTCCTTTTATTGAACGTTATTACATTTTATACAACATGAAGGCTTCACTCTCGATACAAAATAATGATTTGTGGTCCGTAGCATTGGTTCTTCGTCTATACTAATATTATAAAGAGGTAAAATTTGATTTTGTTGTAAGTTTGCTTGAAATGGATAAACTCAAAAACTACTAAAATGTATTTAAGAATGCATTCACTTGTAGAAAGCTACATTATCAATGAGTTATCTAAGCTTTATTTTATATTCAAAAAAGTTAAAGACCCTTATGAAAATTGCAATAATGTAACCCAAGGTATTTTTTTTTAAATCATTATTTGGCGTGCGCTGCAAAAACTATTAGAAAAAGTCTAGTTTTTATATATTTAAAAAAAGTCCGCGAATAGCGCCATATACGCAAATGACGATATACGCAAGGTGGCTGACAGCGGATGGAGATTGAGAGCTAAAGATCGAGCTCAGTGACGTGCCATTGAAGAGGCCTATGTACGAGATATATGGACGAAAAAAGGATGATGATGATGATGATGAACAGTGCCGTATCTATGGGCGGTGGTGACCTATTATATTGAAAAAAACGCATAAAAAAATACACTTGGCGCTTTATGCATATACATCATTATATGCCCATAGGACTACGGTATTTGCAAATAGATCGCTTGGCGAATGTTTATATCGTATTAATTAAAAAATGCACGAGATGAAATCCTTATTTTACACGTACAAAGTCGAGGCGGGAAACCAATTTCTCATAATTATATTTGTTTCTAATTTTGTAAGCCTCATATATATTGAGAGCATAATATGAAAGTAACTCTGAATTAGCTTCTTACAAGAATAGCGTACGAATTTTTTTTAAATCCTATTTGGTGATTTGTCAATAGTTATATAAAATAGTTAAGGTTGAAGATAAGGAGTATTTATATATTCTAATACTACCGACTAATATCTGATTTAATAAATAATACATTGTTCTTTTTGTTACTGAAAAGTGGATAGTCTGAGATGAGCAATAAATGGAGTCAAGTTATTTATATAATTCTAGCTGGTGCTTGCTTCTTCGTCCGCGTGAAAGGTTTTATTGTGATAATTATTGCTGTTTTTTTTAAGATCACACATTTGTTTTTTGTTAACTTGTTTTTTGTTCCTTCGACTGTTTCTACTGTTTTCTTATATGTACCGATATTGAATAATTATAAATACGAATAAAGTCAAGGTTACTTGTCCAGTTTGATCTCACAATCTTCAGGACGTAATAACAAATTAAATGGAATAAGCTGCTATTGTGTCCGGTGTACACTACAATCAGTTCGAAACGACAATTATTATATATGTATTAAAGATATACTCAAATAAATATTTTTAAACTAGCTAACTTTCACAGAGTTCTCACGGTTCTAAAAATTATTGATTTCAAATAAAGCTAAGACAGTTAGCTTACTGTTCGTAAAAAATATGTTAGTTTACAAAGAACTGGGTAGCAGGTGCGAGAAAGAACTTTGGGTGGAATACACATTGATATGGTGACTGTGTAAAATTTTTATAATAATTATAATATGTTTTGGTGGAAGAACGGATCGTAATTAAATCTAGATTCACTGTTTTACAGTAACTGCCTGTTAATGGCCCACTGCTGGGCTAAGGCCTCCTCTCCCTTTTTTAAGGAGAACGCTTAGAGCTTATTCCACCACGCTGCACCAATGCGGGTTGGTAGAATACACATGTGACATAATTTAAATGAAATTAGACACATGCAGGTTTTCTTCACCGTCAAGCACGAGATGAATTATAATCACAAATTAAGCACATGAAAATTCAGTGGTGCTTACCCGGGCTTAAATCTACAATCATCGGTTAAGATTCACGCGTTCTAACCACTTGGCCATCTCGGCTACACTGATTTATCTATGATCAATACCCTCGTGGGTTGTGGTGTTCTTTTTGACGTTAGTTAAACTTCTCACTTACAATATTAATAATATATTTATTAGTTTCTTTACATTTATGAATGAATAATATACCTTATCATTTGTACATAAAACTGTGTTTTTATTCGTCTAAATTACAAACCGTGTGTGTAACATTGTAAACTATCTTGCTGAGAAAAATTACAGAAACGTTATTTTCTAGCGGCTCCTGCGACTTTAGTTATTTATATAAAGTTAATTGTAAATATAAGACTAATGATTTTAATTTAATGTGAGTGTTATTTTATGAAGGTTATTTTTTCTTTGCTTCAAAACTAGTAGAGCCAATCACTTAAAATAAAATTAAAAACGAGTACGTCCATGAACACGGCAATATCTTTATTATATTTAATAGACAATATCCTGACCGACTGACTGAAGCAAACAGATTAAAATCTTAATAAAATATAACTATGTACATTTGTTGCTAAAGAAAATGAAATGAAAATTTTGAATTTTACGCTAATAGAACCTAAAGACTGCCTTGAGTTAAAACAATGAACTAAAGCAAAATAATTAGTGTCGTCGTTAGTAAATTATATAATCCAATAAATAGCCCTATAATTGCGAAAATACTGTGCTGTAGATCTAAAAAATAGTTAGAGAGGTCGAAAAAAAATTTACCTTCGTTTATTTTATTATTACATCTTTGAATTGAAATTTTTATTTATTTATTATTCTTTAATTTGGTAATAAATAAACTTCAAAAAGAAAAACAATGAAAAACTATTCTTTTTTTTAAAATATGTATAAGCTAGCGCTTGACTGTTATCACACCGGATGGAAAGTGATGATACAGTCTAAGATGGAGCGCGCTTGCCTAAAAGATGCCTATTCACTCTAGACTTGAAGGTACCCATATTGTAAGTGGAGGGAAAAACGGAGATCGGGAGGGTATTCCAGATCTTAGCAGTGCGTATCAGAAACAAGGAAGCAAATCGTTTCGTACGTGTCTTAGATACATCAACTACATACGGGTGCAGATCTTTACGATGCCTATACGCGATCGCTTGTAATAATGCATATAACGTTTAATTTACCTAAGTAATTATTTATATTTGATTTTAAAAAAATACCATATAAATTATCTTTAAAAGGTAATGTATACATGTCTATGTCTTAAGGATTTTTTACAAACTGTCAAAAATACTTTTCAATTAATTCATTATTATAGTAATGAAAAGCAGGATGAAAACACTGAATAAATATTTTCTGAATGTTTAATAACTGCGAATGGTAATGATAACAAGTAAGCTACTTGATTATGTTTTATTTACAATTACATATGAGATAAGATTTTCGGTCTATGTGTGTATATAGCCGAGATGGCCCAGTGGTTAGAACGCGTGAATCTTATCCGATGATCGTGGGTTAAAACCCGGGCAACACCACTGTATTTTCATGTGCTTAATTTGTGATTATAATTCATTTTGTGCTTAACGGTGAAGGAAAACATCGTTAGGAAACCTGCATGTGTCTAATTTCATTGAAATTTTGCCACATGTGTATTCTACCAATCCGCATTGGAGCAACGTGGTGGAATAAGCTCCAAAACCTTCTCCTCAAATGGAAGAGGAGGCCTTAGCCCAGCAGTGGGACATTAACAGGCTGTTACTGTACTGTACTGTGTGTATATATAAATTAAATACAGTTTAATGTAAATTTATGAAATAAAAAATTTACAAACACACAGTCTGCACACACTTAAGAATGAATAAGCCTAAACATTAAAATCTAAGTGTAAAAAAATTTAAAGACTTACATAATGCATTTTACTATGATACTTTTTTGATATCAGTAGCAGCTCGGAGTCTGGAAGTTGGAAGTGTGTACACTCCCGTGCCTCAGAAAGTACCTAAATATCCTACGTCACGATCTACCTGATGGTAAGTGGTTACCATTATATTCTGTTCCAAGCTCGGAACTGAATGTAAAACTACGACTACCGCTTCTAAATGTAACAAAGTAACTATTTCAAGCACTAAAGGAAGACTTAAGCAAAACTATATTATAGAATGGACTGGCCGACGAAGCTAGAAGTAACGTTATATACATGTATGTGTGTATACTTTGTCAATGTATTTAAAGTAAGAAATAATTTTTAATGAAATGTCGCGAATTCTACTGTGTTATACTTATGACTACAACTTTAATATTTTTATAACTCCCCTGGATCATATTGATAAAAGTCTTGATAGTGTAAATGATAACTTCATATCGTCTTAATAAAGAACAAACTATTTTTGGTATATAAAGTGAATCCGATAATTAAGTACAGCAAAACTTGGCAAAATGCATAGATTTTTTTTTCTTGTTTTAGTGTTAGTGTCTGTGAGTACTGAATACATTTTATTCGTTAGTATTTATTAATATTGAATTTATTTTAGATGTAACTACAATTATTTATTTACTTTTTCGCTGGAAAAACGCGTTTCCGCCACAAGAAGGGGTATGTGGGGCTCATCGGCACCGAATGCCCACTAAAAAACCAGCGGTATCCTCTCCGTCTGTTTGGGGGGCTCCACGAAATCGCTTGCGCATGCTACCGTGACGCCCCAACGGTCAGCCCACCTGTTTAGGCCTCCGTTTCTAGGAGAGTTCCCGGATAAAGGGATATAGGGATAGGGGGAAACCATCCTAGCCCCAGTGGCTATTACGGCGAGGAGAGAAGATGCGCATAGTGCCGACAGATGTAGTTACTATTACTAATTTAGTAGTCACGACATAAATTCTGTTATATACAGTAAAAATATTTTCTAAATCGAGCGAGTGATCAGTTTAGCTATTCTGTGAAATTCGAAGCACGGTTGGGACGAATATCACAATTTAAATTGGGTTTCAGAATTCCTAGTAGATTCGTTGGTATTTTAAAATACTTATAAAACATTGCTGTCATTATTACCGCTACTTGAACTATTTATTATATATTGTTTTAGTGTTATCAGAAGATTAAACGAAAAATTTCGTTGCTATGATGATTTTTTTTTTTTTATAGAATAGGAAGGTGGACGAGCATATGGGCCACCTGATGGTAAGTGGTCACCAAACGCCCTTAGACATTGGCATTCTAAGAAATGTCAACCATCGCTTAATGAGCCACCAACCTTGGGAACTAAGATTTTATGTCCCTTGTGCCTGTAATTACACTGGCTCACTCACCCTTCAAACCGGAACACAACAATATCAAGTATTGCTGTTTTGCGGTAGAATATCTGATGAGTGGGTGGTACCTACCCAGACGAGCTTGCACAAAGCCCTACCACCAGTAAAATATCATTTAAATTTATATACATTGTATATTTGATATCAGCTTGTCTACAAATGATTCGTTTTTTTCCTAAATTTAATAAAAGGCTTAAAAAAAGTTTGTTTTTCAGGCTGCAGCTACCGAGCCATTGCCAAAAACTAAACTATTAAATGACGGTAACAGGATACCTATAGTATCTTTTGGTACTTTTGGTAGGGTAAGTATTCTTATCATAAGATAATCAGTAAGTATCTCTTAAAAAAAAAAAATAACCTTCTTCTCTTTGGGATTTAATTTATCTCCATTCTCTATTTCTCTTTGACGAATAAACTTGTCATGAAAGTCTCCCATTTCAAATCGATTCATAAATACTAATATTTATTAAGTAATGAGAATTTAATACCCATTAAATAGGCACAGGATATACCAGAGAAAGTAAAACCGGCGGTTATGCAAGCTATTACATCAGGCTATAGACAAATTGATACTGCAGCAATGTACAAAAATGAAGAGCAAATCGGTGAAGCAATTGCTGATGTAATTAGTCAAGGAATCGTGACGAGGGAAGATTTATGGGTCACCACGAAGGTAAAGATTTTACTTTTTTTATAATTTACGTATTTAATTATGAAACTCAGAATTATTTAAATATAATATTTAAATATAATATTGGAATATTTTTAGACGAAATTTGAAATATCATATAAATATCGGTAACATAAGAGCTGCTAAATTTTCTGATTGACGGTGATATATATATTTTCATTTTTTTTTATTTGTACAACGGTAAACTATATTCATTACCAGTCGTTAAATTTTATAAACGTATTTATAAATGGTTTCGAGGGGAATTTAAGCAAAGTTAAACCAAACTTATTACTGGATAATTGTGATGTGTTATTCCAACATGTGAACGCTACAGAGCACACCGTTTTAAGATTAATGGGAGTGCTCTGATACCTATTTCCTGGTGAACTGAATGGGTTATTAATCGATAATATTTTGTGGTCACTGTTAGCAAATCCTTGTTAAATGTGACTAAGTTATTAAAATCTAAATATAATATTAAAATGTTTACCATGTGACAGTATACAATCAGTAAGTTAACCAGTAAATGTTCAATCATTTGGTTAAAGTGTAATGCAGTTAATATTTTAAGATCCCAGAGTGGGGCACAAGCCGTCGCCCAAAGATTACCATCGGTCAAATGCTTTTTGGTCCTTTATGTTTATCCAATATTTTTATAAAGCAAATCATGCGTCTTCGCTAGGGTGGTATTCAGTTTATGACGATTTATCAGCAGTAGGCTTAAATATAGAAAGAATTAGTTTGGTTTTAATAACAAGGGAGAGAGAGACACATTTTGAAATAATGGACAGCAATTTTTGTTTTTCTTTTAAATTTTAATAAGGTATATCTTTAAGGTATATCTTTATTAAACACTAAGATAAAATGTATCTGAAAAAAATGAGTGTTTATTGTTAAATATATACATACTTAAAATAAATAAAGAAATTTCATGTTATGCAATTTTCATTTCATTTTATTATTAAATTTTGGTGTTGTCTTGGGTGGGTCATCGTTTTTTTTTTCTCTACAAAAACACATTTATGTGTTTCTCCCACATGAGGTGGGGTATGTGGGTCTCGCCGGCGCTGAAGGCGCCGGAATACTCACTAAAAAACTAGCGGTACCCACCCCGTCTTGTCGGGGGACGTCACGGGCTCGCTTGCACATACTACCGTGCCGTCCCGACAGTTGGCCCGCCTCTGCGGGCCTCCAAATCCTAGGGGGTTCTCGGGGTACAGAGACCCAACAACATTCACGGCGGGAGGAGAAGATGCGCATAGCGCCGACGTCTTCTCCCCCGTCCTTTTCGACGAAGCGGGTCAGCGGAGGCACTCTCCTCGCGCTCCCACTCCTTCTGCGACAGGGTCATCATATATAATTTAATTATATAATTGGAAAAAATAATGAATGTTATATTTTTGTTTTATAGGTTAACTTCGATACAACTGATAGAGAAGGAGTTCTACCAGCACTCCAAGCGTCTTTAAAGAAATTAAAGTTAGATTACGTCGATTTATATTTAATACACTCGTCGCTCAATCCGGTAAGCTTAATAACACGGATTAAAATTACATGATAAAAATCTTAATTTTAATAACATAATATAAAAGAAAATATTATTTTACTCGTAGTTGTCCTCTGAAGGTCATGATTACTTAAATGTTTGGAAAGGCATGGAGGATGTCAAGAAGTTAAATTTGGCTAGATCTATCGGCGTATCTAATTTTAACAGTTCTGAAATAAACAGAATTTTGGTGAACTCCAATACAATTCCTTCTGTTAATCAAATCGAGGTAACAGTTGTTCTATAATTTCAATTTATATACTTAATGTAAAGGACTATTTAAGAAATAATATTATGCAATTTCTCAGGTTAATCCTACTTACACAGACTTAGAACTTGTAGCATATTGTCAAAGCATGAACATAACTGTATTGTCGTATGCACCATTTGGGTTCATGGTAAACAGACCATTTGTAAATAATCCAACGACGTCAACCTTTAAAGATCCCGTATTAGTGAAGCTAGCAGAAAAATATGGAAAAACGCCCAGTCAAGTCGTTTTACGTTATCTGGTGTGTATATTTGTATTTTCATTATTTGTACTTATTTATTTTATAGGAATTGAATAATAACGTAAGATGCATCTTTGATCTACTGACTTGCTCATAATAGCTGCGAATTCTAAGATCCTGGATTCGAGCCCCCGGTAGGGTCAGAAATAAGCGACTTCGTTTTTATATCAAGAAATTCTCAGTAGCAGCTCGAAGTTTGGAGGTTGACAGTGTTCATGCTCCCTCAACCTGTGTCACGTACAGTCTTTGGTACTGTGGTACTATCTCCGATCATGTCAAACTGCCATCTCATCGTGGATGTGCGAGAGCTGAAAATACATTTGGCATTAAATTTTTCTTGCTTAGTTGGCTATTCCCCGTTGCACCTTATAGCACCGTACCGTAATATATAATTGCAACATGATATTATATAAAAAATTCAAACTCAACGTGGTAATTTATTTATAAAATTTCAGATCGACCGTGGAACAGTACCAATACCAAAATCAGCAGACATGGAAAGAATTAAGTTAAATATAGACGTATTTGATTTTTCTCTGACTTCAGAAGAAATTTACTCCATCAATGAACTCAATGAAAACGCTAAAGTTTTTAACTTTGACCACGAACACCTCACTGCCATATTTGACTATTTTGATATGTATTAAGCAAAATTAATGAATACCCAATTTATTTATATTGCTCCAAATTTTCAAGTAAAATAATGTAAAAAAAAATTAAGTTTTTGTGATTTGTATTTTCTCTCCATATCGTATAATTTTTAGATAAATCTGTCATTTAATTAATTCTTATGTTATAAACACAGTAACTTCGAAAATCCCATTTTGAGAAAAACTTGGTTAATGCTTAATTGTTAAATCGCTTTGTTACTGACAAACTATATTATAAATTATGTTAAAAATCTTATTTTTTTCATTCTGTACATTTATATCTAATAAATAATTGTTGTGCAGTAAATAAAAATAAATAATCTCTTATGAAAGAAGAATACAATTCATCAAAATTTATTTTGTTTAGGTTAAAATACCTTACTACCAACTACCAACTTTGAGAAGGAGGCTAAAAGAAGAATACGGGAGGTTGCGTCATATTTTTGAATTGTCGATCCCACAGCCGCTTAAGACCAGGGTATTAAATCAGTGCGTCCTACCTGTAATGACTTACCGTGCCGAAACGTGGACACTTACCATAGGACTGGTCCACAAATTTAAGCAATGGAACGCGGAGTGCTTGGGGTTTCTCTGGCAGATAGAATCCCAAATGAGGACATTCGCTAGAGAACAAAAGTCACCGACATCGCACGTAGAATTAGCTCGCTGAAGTGGAAGTGGGCTGGTCATATCTCCAGGCGCATTGATGGCCGATGGAGCCGACACGTATTAGAGTGGAGACCACGCTTAGACAAACGTAGGACGCCCTGTGACAAGATGAACCGACGATTTAAAAAACTGCCCAAGATCGGGATGGTTGGCGGTCTATGGGAGGCTTTCGTCCATCAGTGGACGGCAAAAGGCTAAAAAAAAGACTTAACAAGATTTATTTAGAAAAACAAGTCTTGTATCTACATATACTTCATTCTAGGTTGGCCTTTTTAATTTATATATTTTCATTGTAAAAAAAATATTAATATTTTTTTTTATCTATTTTCATAAAAATGCAGTTAGCAATTTTTAGTATTATAAAAATTATTGTCTATGTTACAATCAGTTTTAAGTAATATAATATATATGTGGATATTGTACCTTGAAAATGCATGTTGTTGTCTTAGAGTCGCGCACTTTATGTTAAGTTAATGTGTTTTTGTTATTACATGTGTAAAGTGTAGTGAGTTCTGATGGTCATTAATAAATAAATAAATATATAATATATATACACTTAATAGATTATAAAAAAAAACACACCAGCTTTATAAAAGTTGCACAAAACAATAAAACGGATAAATTCAGTAATAATAATCTATTATATAAACAAAATTGAAGTGTCTGTCTGTGATTAAAAAAAAAACTGCCCCTTTTAAAGTTATTATGGCTATTTGTCTGTCTGTCTGTTTGTCCAGGCTATTCTTGGAAATAGCTAAAAATTACAAATTGTAATACATAATACTCAATTATTATAAGAAGTATTTTGAGTATTCGTTTAGTCTTTATTTCATCAAAATTGATTGAGTCTATCAAAAGTTATAAAAACATACGTATTTTTGTTCTTACACATATAATTTTTCCTGACTGATTCATCAACGCACGCGACGCGCCTAAGCTACAGGGAGTTAATAATATAGCCTAAAGTGCAGTTAGAAACTTGAAATTTTGGCAGTTGATACATTTTATGATGCAAGCACCCACTAAGGAAAGATTTCTGGAAATACGGGTGGTATTAAAGGGTTAAAATAAGGGATGAACGATTGTATGGAAACCCATCTTTTTTGAAGGTAGATGACATGCAATTTCATATACAAGCTTCTGGTTATAAATAAATAAGAAGGTAAATAGGAGTGAAAGTTTGTATGAGGACTCCATTATTTTCGATGTAAGAAGAATGAATGAATGCATACATATTTCGTGATTTTTAGAAATATTGATATTTGTGTTTCTTAATTGAATGAATATACATGTATTTCAAAGTTTTCAGAAATTCTACCCAAACGGGTGGAAATTTATTTAGTTTTGTTTTGAAGTGTTAGGACGGTCATATGTAGATAATATCCGCTCAAAAACTTCATTCACATACTTCTGGGTGCAATTAATAACGAAATGCAAAATACACAATGTCTTAATACCATAATGTTCTAGGGAGGTGCAAGTAATACTTTATTTTAAGCGAACTCCATTAGTGAAGTTTGGATAAAGAAAACGTATTCCATTATTGCCATGTGCACCACTTAATTGATAGTCTCGAAGCTGTACCTCAACATGAACCTCGATTCCTACAGATTTATTGTAGGATGTGCTTGAGGAGAGGTAGTTTTCATTCCAAGAATACCATCCATGAGAATATATCATTCGAATTTGAAAGTATATAGTTCCCTCTTAAAGTGTGCTTCTCCATGATAGCCAAAAGTCCCATTGCCTGTCGTTGAACATGGCCTGCACTGATTTTAGTGAGAACTGTTATCACATGGACAGTTTTTATGTTGCATGCTCCAAAGTAAGCTCTGCGAGTAACTTTGGTCCCAAAAGGAAATACCTCAAACGTCGTTTTTTATATAAATAATATGTATGTATATAAATTGTAATATCAAAATCGCCAACTCTTATATTCCAATTTATATTAGTTTCGGAGTCAGAGGTCAACAAACTATGTTACTTATGTAAAAACCCTAGATTTAGATAAAACTGCCAAAAAAAATTGTTTATATGTTTTTGGGTGTAAATATATTTTTTTAATTATTATTTATGTTGCAGGTAGCAGGACGGGCAAATGGGCCACCTAATGTTAAGTGATCGCCACAGTCCTTAGACATTGGCGATTTAAGAAATATTAACTATTCCTAATGCGCCACAAATCATGGGAACGAAAATGTTATGTCCTTTGCGCCTGTAGTTACACTGGCATTACATTCAAACTGGAACGCAACCATACATAGTATTGCTTTTTAACTGTAGAACATCTGATGAGTGCGTGGTACCTAGAAGGGCATCAGGGACGGGCTTGGTAGGGCACAAAGCCTACCACGTTTTACAAAGAGGTGCTTCGATTATTAATTATAAATAAAGTTTTTAGTTAGTTGAATAGTTTTGTGTAGCTTGAATTTGACAGAATAAAAACAATTGGTACGCTTGCTCATTTACAGTATTAACTATATCTAACAGCGTGGGTAGATGCCGGGGTATTTAAGCAACAGAATCGTGTATCGGAATATTAGTAAGGGTTCACAGTAAATTCACTGATGATTATTAAAAGAATAACCATTAATCTAAAAATAAAAAAAAGAACCCTTAACCTTAGTATTTCCTAACCAGAATGACATTTTATGCTTTTTACTTTAAAATTACAGACTTCGAAGCTATCATTTTTCTTTTCCTTATAGTTAAGCGCGAGTGAAGCCGCGGGCAACAGCGAGTGTCCTAATATATTTGAGATATATTTATTATGGTGGCGGGCACCAACTGGATGCGGAAGACGGAGGACAGGGAGCTTTGGCGCTCCTTGGGAGAGGCCTATGTTCAGCAGTGGACAACGATTGGCTGTTGATTGATTGATTGATTGATTTATTATAGTCAAATAAAATGACAACAGTGTGAAGTATTAGGTACGTTATTTTAGCCCATTTTAAAAATAATCATCACTTATGTATTCGACATAATGTTTATTAATTATTTCGCATATCTTACATTCTTCATTTCCCAGCCTAGTGAGTAAATTGTGCAATTTTTTTTTAATAACGGACAATTCGTATGACGATATCGATTGAGGGTACTTTTATAATATGTGATTCTACAAATCGACGACGGCAGAGCATTTTTTGTTAAGAACTCACTTCATTAATAATGTTGACAACTGACTTAAATTGATATACTATTTTGATGCGTATATTTTTTAAATGTTACGATTATTAAAGTTACTTATTACTTTTTAACATTTCACGACCGTTTTCTGCTGTGAGTTTCGAGTTTGTTCTTACAGAATGGCCCTTATGCAGGTATTTGTTGTTTGACGCAATTTATTATTATGAATTTAATTTGTATACTTGTGTTACTAACTTATACGTTAATTTTAATTGGTCTGAAGTACATTGATAAAAGTTTTTATTAGCATAAATGATAATTTCTTATCATTTTTTTACAACAGTTGCTATATATATATAAAGAGGATTAAATAATAAATAGTAGTTGTACTAAGCTTGACAAAATGCTTTGTATTTTAGTACATATTCTAGTGATAGTGTCAGTAAGTATAAATGAAATTTAAATAATTAGTTTTATCATTATAGCTTGAATATTTTTTAATTCATACAATAAATTACAATTAATTTATATAATTATATATTAATGTATATATAGTTTGTGTTATCCAATTTATTTCGAATACTGTAAAAAGTAGTATATAAATGAATTTGAGCTAGGGACATTGGAAAATCCAGGAGGGTTTGTAATATCAAGCCTAAAATTTAAATGAGCCATTGAAGTCCCCATTTTCATAGTTGGACACAGATTGACCAGTGGTTCAATAAGTCTTCAAATTAACCATAGATGTATTAATTTATTTTAATTTGAATTTCATAATTGAATGTGTTTATTTTGTACCGTTGGCTTCCTAATTATAAATATATATATTAATAATTTGTGGACCTCACACTTTGACAAGACTTGATTTGACTTATTATAGATAGTTAGTTGAGCCGAGATGGCCCAGTGGTAAGAACGCGTGAATCTTAACCGATGATCGTGGGTTCAAGCCCGGGCAAGCACCACTGACTTTTCATGTGCTTAATTTGTAATTATAATTCATGTCGTGCTTAACGGTGAAGGAAAACATCGTGAGGAAACCTGCATGTGCCTAATTTCACTGAAATTCTGCCACATGTGTATTCCATCAACCCGCACTGGAGCAGCGTGGTGGAATAAGCTCCAAACCTTCTCCTCAAAAAAAAGGGAGAGGAGGCCTTAGCCCAGCAGTGGGACATTTACAGGCTGTTACTGTTACTGTAGATAGTTAGTTGCTTTATCTCCATATTATTCAAATTGTTAGTAACTCTTTTCATTAGTTATTATTATTCGATATTGTATCAACTTGGAATTATTAGTTTTCAGTATCAACGCACCTGATGTTTAAATATGTTTTATTTTTATGTCTACTTAATGCTATATGTAACTTAACGTGGAATTCGTTGTATAGTTAATCAAATACATATTTACCTCATCCCTATCCTATTCGAAAATTTCCCCTCAGACTCATTTCTTATGTTCTGTATTATCTGTCACCAATCGTCACAAAGGTAATTTAAAGATAATTTAATCAAATTAAATAACATCTTATATTTTAACCTATGTTTGATTGTAGCTATCATAATAATATTGTTGTCAACATTATTTTCTGTATCTGAAATAATTGTATAATATTTAATTATATTCTATTTAATTATAATATTTAATTATACAATTATTACATAATATTTTATTTTTTTTAAATAAAAGTTTGAAACATTGCCGTACTACTGATTTTTCATATTATTTTCTTACTGTTCTACTATAATAGCGCTGTAGAAAGTTTAAAGTAAGTATAACATAAAATGTGGAGTTTAGGTTTCGACGTTAAATATATTTGCTTGCATGTTTTTACCTACTTATGTATAAAAATATGAGTTTCATAGTGTTATGATTTGCAGGTAACAACTGCTGACGCGCTCCCGAACACTAAACTATTAAATGATGGTAAAAGCATACCAATAGTGGCATATGGCACATTTGGGAAAGTAAGTACTGTTTTACCTAAAATATCATGAAATAAATAAAACTTTCTTAAAGGGATTAATAGAATTTTGAGTTATAAAGTAATTTATACAACATAGGCTGTCTCAAGTAGTCAGTGTAATTCGTCGTAATAACGTCTCTCGAAGGTCTATCTACGTTCTCCTATTTTTTGTATAAGAATCACATTAATTAACCTATTTTAAGAATCTCACTGAATAAAATAAATCGATATGTTGCAGTTTCATTAAAATAATATATAACTTCCCTGCTAACATCAAGATTAATTTTACGCAACCTACTCTTATAAATTGCGGGATATTACATATTGTAAAAGGTTATACTTGTGCGTGTTTTCATTAGACAAATGAAGTGGAGATCATAAAACCAGCGGTCATAAATGCTATTGAAGCAGGATACAGACACATTGATACAGCGGCAGTGTACCAAAACGAGGAACAAGTTGGTGAAGCGATCGTTGATGTAATGAGTCGTGGAATAGTCACGAGAGAAGATTTATGGATCACTACCAAGGTAAAGTTTAAATTATTTTTTATCTCTCTGTTATTGTTACTTATTTGTCAAGCAGTTTAATACTTTTATGAAATTGTAATCGGCGCAAGAACACTATGTATTGTAACTAACAGTGTTCGCTTTCAAATGGGTGTACATAAATTTTTTCTAGTTTTAGTAAATAATTTATTAAGATATTATTTATGTAACATCCGCCAGCAAACCTTTAATAAATAAATAAAGTTTATATAGTACCTTACATACTATGAACTTGGTACTCTCTACTATATATGAGTTAAATTAAAAATACATTTGCGAGATGGCCCAGTGGTTAGAAAGCGTGAATCTTATCCGATGATCGTGGGTTCAAACCCGGGCAAGCACCTCTGTTTCTTGTGCTTAATTTGTGATTATAATTCATCTCGTGCTTAACGGTGAAGGAAAACATCGTGAGGAAACCTGCATGTGTCTAATTTCATTGAAATTCTGCCACATGTGTATTCTACCAACCCGCATTGGAGCAGCGTGGTGGAATAAGCTCCACGACCTTCTCCTCAAAAGGGAGAGGAGGCCTTAGCCCAGCAGTGGGTCATTAACAGGCTGTTACTGTACTGTTGCGAGTTTATTTGATTATTATTTTAATCTAGCTAATCTCCAAAGTCGGATTGTGTTTGCCTTTTTTTTAACCTTTAGTTCTTTTTTTATGAATATTAACTGTATGTAAATATGTATAGACACAACATAGTAATAAAACGATGTATCAGTAAAATAAAAGCTTTGTTTTGCTAAATTGCAATATACTTTTATACATATGAAATCCTCCTTACTAAGTTATTAACAAATTGAGAATACATTATAATTGATTTCTACGATAAATTTGTTTTGGCTGATTTGTTTAGAGGAGTTTTCAAGTAACTAACTGTTATTATTAGGCATATTATTATATGTTTCTTTTTTTCTCTTACAGCTGAGCTTAGATGTCGGTACCCGTGAGGGGGTACTTCCATCACTTCAAACGTCTTTAAAGAAATTAAAGTTAGATTATGTAGATCTGTATCTGATACACTCGCCGATGAATCTAGTACGTTAATGAAAAATATGATGTTTTTTTAATTGCATTAAATATTATCATGGCGTTTTACGTCAGTTTTATCTTTTTTTTTTCATTTTATTTTATTTCAATTACATTGAACTAATATTTTTTTCTTTTATAGTTAAATGTTCAAGAATATGATTACTTAAATGTGTGGAAAGGCATGGAGGATATTAAGAAATTAAATTTGGCCAGATCTATTGGTATATCAAATTTCAACAGTACTGAGATAAATAGGATTTTGGCTAATTCCAAAACAGTACCATCTGTTAATCAAATCGAGGTAAGGTTTCTATAACTTCAAATTAGTGACAATATTTAACAATTATAAATTATCATAAAAACGCTCTTTTTTATTTTATATTTATTAATATTCAATTAAGATATATTAAAAATAATTTTATCAATGTTTTCAGGTTAACCCTATTTACACAAACTTAGATCTTGTAGCATATTGTCAAAGTTTGAATATAACCGTAATGGCTTACGCGCCATTTGGATTCCTGGTGCCAAGACCATACTTAAATTATACAACGAGTGTAACATTTGAAGATTCGGTATATAAGAGAATAGCACACAAATATGGAAAAACTACTAGTCAAGTTGTTCTACGATACTTGGTATGTTTTTTGGAAAGTAATATGTTTTATTTATGATGTATGCCACGGCGACAAATCTCAAGGAAGACCAGCCAACGGTGCAGGAGATATTATAATGGACAAGTGTGTGCGTAAACACAGGTGCTCTCTCTATTCTCTCACTCTCATAATCCAATGAACGAACGAACGGGTTCACGTGCTTTCACACACGCACACGCCTACTCACACACGCAAACACACACACGCGCACACACACACACACTTCCAACTTCCAAAGAGATAAACCCAATAACTTTTGTAAGCCTGACCTGGAGGACCTATGACTGATAAAAGATTTTTTTTTAATTGAGTTAAATAGACGAGAAGGTAGACATAACTGCGCTTTTTATACATATATAAATAACAGCTTTATTTAAAAAAAACTACCTTGACTTGATTTGATTTTTCAGATTGACCGTGGAACAGTACCAATCCCAAGATCAACAAATACGAAACGAATTAAGTTACATTTTGGTATATTAGATTTCAATCTCACTCCAAATGAAATTTATTCGATCAATGAACTTAACGAAGATGCTAAGGTTTACAACTTCCAAGACGAATCTTTCTTCGCTGCGCTATCCGAATATTACGGCATGTAACAATAAATTGTAAAATTAGTTTCGAATCCAGTTTTTTAAATGATATTTATGATTTTGTATATATTTTTTTTTTATTAAATGTGATAATTTGAATATATTTTTTGTTATTTTTCCCATTCCATCTTATGTCTTTCCCAATCAGGAGTAAAGACAAATAAACTACTTTGACCTTGAACGAGATCTTGAATAAATAAAATTATATATGGATAAAAAAATAAATTTTCAATGCCGGCGAAGTTGTTATCTGAACTTGGGAGGTAAAATTAAAGTGGTTGTAAGACTTTGAGTGAAATACTTTATTACAACTTTACTGGTGGTAGGGCTTTGTGCAAGCTCGTCTAGGTAGGTACCACCCACTCATCAGATATTCTACCGCAAAACAGCAGTACTTATAGAATCAGACATAAACTAGACATTAAATCTTAGTTCCCAAGGTTGGTGGCGCATTGGCTATTTTATTTTTATTTTTTATTATATATACTGTATTATAAATTAAGATATATTAATCAAGAACAGTTTGTAGTGCATAACACAGAATGTTAAACACACAACTAATCAAATACGTAACATTAAAAATGTATATAATCTGGATCCAAAAAAATATGATAATGATTATGCTTATATAAGGCAAGGTATACACGGCAAATATTGGCATGTTCAAGGAGTACTATAACCAAGTCTCTTTTCCAATTGAGAGAATAAGGAGAGGGTGCTTGGTGAAATACAAGAGGAGTTCTTTGTTTAGCAGTGGATCATTTAAAGGCTGTTACTTACTTAATATTAAAACCATCAGTTAAAATTTGGTAACTATTAAAAAAAATCAATCATCAGCCATCTGTGGTTTAGTTCCTCCTTTTAGGATGTGTTATTTATCTAACAAAATAGATATATAACAAATCCTAAAAGGAGGAACAACAAGATAGATATTTAAAACCCTTGTATTTCAGAAAGTCTTTTTTATTTAGAAATAAACTGTTTTATATTGAATTACCTCATGTTAAGTGACGACACGGTCAAGGATGTAGTACGTTTGCCTAAAAGAAACCTGCATTGAAAACTCTCATTTATGCATTAATCCAAATCAAGTATCAGTTTCCAACAGAATAAGAAAATTAATATATATTTTTAAAAATCTCAGGCATATTGTGGATACTCTTCTCTTAATAAGAACCTATAAAGCGCTAGCAATTATGAAGACGTTCAGAAACTATTAACTACCTGAAAAATGAACATCCACATCACACTTAAATATAGCATACATATACCCACACACATACACACACTCATGCACACACACACTTTGGATTAATTTACAATAAAAAAAATATGACTAATTATTGTAATGTAATGCTTTGTAACAATTTAATGGGAAGGAACTGACTTCTGACGCACGGGTAACACCAGTTCAGGAGTCAGGGCTACTTTTTATAATATGTATGTAATAGTTAACATTAAAGTATTATTATTATTAATCATATTATATCAATGTTTCTAACATACCCAATATTTCCATACTCTCGATTATATCATATCCAATTTATAATCGATTATCTCGAAATTGGATTATCGCATGAACTTCTAATCCGATTTACAAGGAATATTCAAATTATAAGGGCTTATAGTTGTCAAGTGTCATTAATTGTATCATGAATTATATTAATTTAAAATATTTAGTATTATATTCGATTCTATACGAAAAACGACGAAAAGATATAGAAATCATATTTAGTCATTATCTTTAGCTTACTGTTCAATTTCTATAAGATATACCCCTATAGGTCGTTTAAACATAAAAATGTACCAATATTTTTTACGGAAAATAAAACAAACATTTGATTAAAATTAAATAAAAAATGCTCAATATTCAGCCTGATTGGTTGGTTTGGCCTGGATTGGTTTATAATTCAAGTGAGTATTGTAGCATTAGACAATATATTTCCCCTTCTCTGTCACATACTCAACAATTTTAGGTTTTATTTGTACTTATGATTTCAGTTTTAACATTATTGTTATTTGACTATATCGTTTTTATAATTGTTTTGATAGCATAACTGATAATTTCTTATCATATACCATAAAACACAGTATTGTATTTCAAGCAAATCCCGTTTTTTTGCCAAAGTATTTACAACAAGCTTGACAAAATGTATCGTATTTTATTAAATGTTTTCGTGGCAATTTCAGTAAGTGAGATTCATTCATTTTAATTAATAAAAACTAGCTATACTATGACAAACGTACAAACCTTTTTTATTTACATAGAAGATTATTTTGTAAGTAAAGTTACATTCAATTATATTGGAAACGGCAAAAGCGAGACAAAGCTTAAAATAACAATGAATCAATTCACTGCCTCCTGTTCTCTGTTCGAACATATTTGGTTAATAATAATTTGCTATTGAAACAATTTGAGTTGAAATTGTTACTGGAATTTACGTAACCGTCCAATAGCAGACAAGGCCGTAATGATTTCTGTTGCTTATTTTGTTAATAATTAATTGTCTGTGTTATTTTATTAAGATCAATTAAAAAACACTTAGAATCTTATCCGTATTTATAATCTACGAGTATAATTTTATCGAGATGCTGGCACAGATTTTGATTTAGTATCAACTTCTCGCAAATCCTTTCTTAATGCGCCTCATTGCAAATTGCATGTACATTCTCGATATTTCAAGTCTTTATATCCTATATTTAAGTCGTAGATATTAATATAAATATGTTTATTTATACTGCACATTTCGTCTTAGGTTCCATTGAATATGAAATTAATTTATCAAATTCAACAGTATTTCATTTCGTTATCTTTAATTATGCTATCTATCTAAGAGATACGACATTTACATAAGTGTATTTGCTTTTGAGTATTTAAATATAATAAAATAAATTATGTTTCATTTGTTTCTTATAACAGAAATAATATAATAGCATGTTAATTTTAAAATAATGGCCATTAATGATTTATCTCTTAAATAAATCATACGGAACTTAAATAAATATGTCGCTTCTTTGGTATTCTTTAACAAATATCAGCTGATATATAAATAATACATAAGAAAAAAGTAACAAAAACAGGTTTGGTCTTTAAATGTAAGTAAATAAAAAAATATCCTCAATATAAATATAATATAATTTTATGAATTTAGATAATATTTACTGCAGGTGGCAAATGCTGATGTATTGCCAAAAACTGTACTATTAAATGATGGAAACAGGATACCAATAGTTTCATTTGGTACTTTAGGAAAAGTGAGTATTATTTGATCAAATTAATTTATTATATTTTTTTTGTACAAAAAATAAAAGCAAGACTATTTCTGATGTATTCATTAATCTCAGTAGATGTTCCTTGCATTGGATTAAATAATACTAGTTTAAGTTTCAAGTTCAAGTTCGAAATCATTTGTGCGTACAAAGAAATTAATCTCTTGAAATTATTTTATTTTATCAATAGACAAGGGACTTACATTTGATAAAACCTGCCGTGATACAAGCGATTGAATCAGGATATAGACACATTGATACAGCCGCAACTTACAAAAACGAAGAGCAAGTCGGTGAAGCGATTGCTGATGTAATTAGTCGTAGAATAGTAACGAGAGAAGAGTTATGGATTACTACGAAGGTAAAGTCCTCGAAAATTACTAGTCTAGTTTCATCAATATTATGCTTTTTCTCTCGCGGGCCATTGATTGGACAAGCTCAATATTTTCACTTTTGCTGTTAATTACTTATACTTATATGAGTTTCTTTCGCTCGTTCTTAAGTCCGAGCTTTTTGATTTCTTTCGGAAATTGTGATAGATTTTTGAAAGTTAATGTAAAATATTGAGTAAATATTTTAAGTATGAAGCTCGCAGTTGTTGCTTCAGTTGATTACAAAATGACATTTGTCAACGTTACAAGATTGTTGATTTTGATTTGTTTTGAATACTTCGAATATTATTCTTTCAAACAATAATATCACAACATCTGTGTAGACGACGGCCGTAATGTTTGAAAGACGAGTATTTGCTGAGAAAAACAGAATATTATTTTCCAATAATATTATTATGTCTATGATTACTTTGTTTTAATCAATATAACGTCCATGTATTCCCTCTTCTTGTTATATTTTCTGTAATACTGTCTATCAATAGGTTTCTTAGTTTAGCATCTAGAAAGTAAAAAATATATACGAGTATATTCATATTTGATCCAAAGTCAAATGGTATTCATCCAATTTACTTAATTGTTTTTTTTTAACAAATTCAATAAGTTTATTTTTCCTCTTTTTCACTAGTTCAACCTAAAAGTTAAACACACGATCCAATTAGTTACATTCTATCCAATCAAAGTTAAGTTCAAACAAAATTACTTTAATATGGGAGAAAATCATTAAAATTACAAATTAAATTAATAAATCATTATTTACTTACCATACGAGAGGATATCAAAGTGTTTTTTCTTTGAAATGAAATCTCTGCAGAACTTATTATTTAAAATTATTATCCTATTGCAATTTTTATTTCATAGCTGAACTTAGATGTCGGAAATAGAGAAGGAGTACTTCCAGCACTTAAAGATTCTTTGAATAAATTGAAATTAGATTATGTAGACTTGTATCTGATACACTCGCCTGAAAACCTGGTAAGTTTATTAAATTAAATACATTATTGAAAAAACGGCATTAAGATATTTAATTTGAATGTTAATTTTGTTTAGGGAATAATTAGTTAAACAATGTTTATCTTCGAATGCCAAATCAATGACGACAGAAAGAGATAAGTCACTATTTAACTACACACTCGCTAAAATCCTGTTATGTTATAAGTAACTTTTAATAGCAGAGATCAAATAGATAATTAATTATCTTTTACCCAGGCGTCAATTCAAGAATATGATTATTTAAATGTATGGAAAGGCATGGAGGATGTGAAGAAATTAAATTTAACAAGATCCATCGGCGTATCCAATTTCAATAGCTCCAACATAAACAGAATTCTGGCCAACTCTGAAATAGTGCCATCCGTTAATGAAGTTGAGGTAAAACTTGATATATATTTCAGCGACAATCAATAGACAACATTGGGAAATATCAACGTTTACTAACTCAAAGCAAAGAAAATCATTAAAATAGGTTCAACCAAAAATAATAATGTTTTTATCGTTTTAATATATTTGCTCGTGCAAACTAAGAACTACTTTCTTGATACAATCGTTCAAAAAATAAATTACTCGCTGACTGATAACAACGAACAACAAAACTACTAATTAGATTAATGAGATTAAATATCATTAATTAAACATAAATTAAAGGATGATATTACGATTTTCAGGTAAATCCTACTTACACAGATATAGATCTTGTAGCTTATTGTCAAAGTCTTAGCATAGCAGTTTTATCTTATGCTCCATTTGGATTCATGGTGCCTAGACCAATCACATATAATGTAACATCTACATTCAAAGAGCCGGTATTAGTGAGAACCGCTCAAAAATATGGAAAAACTACCAGTCAAGTTGTTCTGCGATACTTGGTATGTATATTTTTAAGTACTTTCCATTTACCCGTTACAAAATTTACATATATTTTAAACATTTATTAATAATTTAATTAAATATTAAAACTTTATTGTGATGCTATTTTAATGATCATTCTTGCCTTTCGAATAATTGAAATATTCGAAGTCAAAATATATAAGACTACGGTTTTCTACTAAACGCTGTACGTGACGTGCGATTGCAGTGTAAACTTCCGATCGACGTTTCGCAGCGTCAGCGGTATGCATATGTCAACAGCGAACGACCTTTCGAGTTATTTCGGAACATTACAAAATGAGGGTCGTGTCTAGCGTCAGTACAAAATGTCAAAATTGGAGCTCACTTGAATCAGTAATATTCTTGACCTAGTTGGTTTATCATCCTCAACACATCATCACTTTCGATCCGGTGAAATAACGGTCAAAACTTAGCGTTTTCCTATAGGAGATAATCAGTTTCAGTGCATTTATAACTAATATTTTCTTAAAAGGATTATTTTTTTTTTATTATTTTATTTATTTGGGAAACATACAGCATAATATAATACATAAAATTTAGTAACAAAATAAATTTCACTTAAGCCAACAAAGTTTCCACTTATACAAACAAACATGGAGTGAACCTAACGATAACAAGTTATTTAACAATTTATTAAGATATATGAATAAAGTATTAAAAATAATTTAAAACAGAAAAAAAAAAAAAAAAAAACGATAAGTATATTACTGACAAATACAGTTTTTTAGAGCTTCTTTGAACTTAAATAAATTTTCGTTAAATATATCTATACTAGTGTAGCGTTTATTATGATTGTCACATGCTCTTACTAAAAAGCGATTTTTAGCATAGTTCGTTCTACACATTGGGACATAAAAGGTATGCTTTGAACGGGCAATGGAATGTGAGCACTTGATATAAATGTTGTTGACTAAGTACATTGAATCGACAAAATTATTTACAATTTTGTAAAGAAAAACCTGATCTTTGCATTCCCTGCGTTTCTCAAGCGACAAAATATTAAGCTTATTAATAGCATTGGACCCAAATTTACGCGTTAATCTTCTAATAAATTTATTCTGAACATTTTCGATAGCCATAACATACTTAGAGTATTGTGGATTCCAAACCGTTGAAGCGAATTCCAAATTAGATCTTACATACGAGTTATACAACACATTATATGTATTGATATGCTTAAAGTCTCTTCCCTGGCGAAATATGAAACCCATCATACTGTAAGCTTTTGCGATAATTTTATTCACATGCCTGTCAAATAATAAATTAGAATCTAGAAGCACTCCTAGGTCCCTAACCTCGGTTACCCTCTTAATTAAATGATTGGAAATTGTGTAATCAAATAAAATTGGATTTTTTTTTCTAGAAAATGTTATTACATTGCATTTTTCAAAGTTAAGATGTAGGCCATTAGATGAACAATATTGCACTAAAATATCCAAATCATATTGCAAGTTTGAGCAGTCATCACTTCTTTTTATGATTTTAAATAGTTTTGTATCATCGGCATATAGAAGTATGTCAGGATTTTGAAAATTTTTTAGTATATCATTAATGAAAATGTTAAACAATAGGGGACCGAGGTGAGAGCCCTGAGGAACCCCAGATGTTATGGGGACAAAACTAGAAATGTGTCCCTTGACAGCGACTGCTTGAGTTCTGTCACGGAGATACGACGTTATCCATCTTAGCAAATCGCCGTGTATACCAGTATATGCAAGTTTTTTAATTAATAGCGTATGTGGAATTTTATCAAATGCTTTTGAGTAATCGGTATACACAGTGTCAACCTGATGTCCTCTCTCCATGGCTGAAAGAACAACATCGAGAAACTCAACAAGATTAGACTCAACTGATCTTTTATTTACGAATCCATGTTGTTGGGTAATGAGCAGAGGTTTTATTAAAGGAAACAAAGTATCGTAAATAATCTTCTCAAATAATTTAGGTATGATAGATAACATTGATATTCCACGATAATTTTTGACAATATGCTTATCTCCATTTTTAAAAATGGGAACAACAAGCGATTTTTTCCAAACAGGTGGTAGTATGCCTGAATATATGGATTTGTTAAAGAGTAAATGTAAAGGGATTGATAAAGATTTACTGCATCGTTTTAAAAACATAGGATGTAATCCATCTGGGCCACTGCCTTTAGACGAGTCAAGTTTTGAGAGATATCTTTCAATGGTACGGCATGATACATTAATAGTACTAATTAAGGACTGACTACTATGCTTGTTTAAATAATCAACCTCGGGTTGATTCACTTCTACTTCAAAAACTGATTTAAAGTAGTTACTAAATAGATTAGAGATCGATGGGCCGTCGGAGCCAACCGTATTGTCATGAAACATGGTGTCAGGTATATTATTACTACCTTTCTTTGATTTTATAAATGACCAGAATTTCCGAGAACTGTGATGAATATTATCTTCAGCCCTAGCAATAAAGACATTATAACACTCTCTTTCCATCAATTTAGTTCTGTGTCGAAGGTCAGCAAATTTGTCATAGTCACTATTATGACCATAAATTTTCCATCGTTTATGCACTTGTAATTTCTTTTTAATCAATTTAATTAAAAACTTGCTAAACCATACAGGATATTTATTGATATCGTATACTGTTTTAGCTGGTACAAAGCGATCCACAATATTATTAACTATTAAATAAAACTTATCTACTGCGTTAATTATATCACATGTTTCGAATTGTTCCACCCAATCAATATTATTTAGCTCATTGTTAATTGCGTTGTAGTCAGCAACATGAAAGCGACGAACAATTCGAGGAGCATAACGTAAATTTGAATCATTCAACATAATATCCGTCAACACAGAGAGAGACGGATGATGAACGTCTTCAGGCAAAGATAATGGTGTTGTTCTATCGACCGAACAACTACAGTTAGACAGAACGAGATCCAATAGTCTATTATTACCATTAAAAATCCCATTATACTGACACCAGCCAGAGAAGCACATAAAAGCAAATAGTTGCATAATTAAATTATTTTCGGATGGGTTTTGGATAGCTAGCGTATTTTCAGAGTTATGTGACCACACAATATCTCCCATGTTGAAATCTCCTACAACAATATATTTATCAAAAGGGTTATTCAAATTTAAATCTGATAAGAACTCAAAAAATGTGGCTTCAGAATCGCTCTGGTGTTGATTTTGAGGGAAATAGCAACAGAAAAGTCGTAGTTTTTGTTTACTTAAACCCTGTCCGACCACTATATTAACAAAAGTTATATCAGCACCTGGAAGAGACATTGGTGTCCTAGAGTGTTGCATGTCGAAATAGATGCCACGACGTACTGCTATAAGTGTACCACCACCCTTACTTACCCCTAGAAGTGCATAGTCACGATCATTCCGGTATACGTTATAGCGTGAATCGAAGAGTTCTTCATCAAAGATATTAGGAAGTAACCAGGTCTCGCTTAGACAAATTACGTCATAATTGGAATTTAACAAATTAAAATAGAACTGTAAAGTTTTAGTGCGCAATCCTCTAACATTTTGATAATAAATATTTAAGTACATAGTAATATATATTTTAAATTATAATTATTGTGAGTAATAATATTAAAGAGAAATAGCTTTTCAATGCACCTAGATGCCAGATAAGAATTAAAACATACCTTCAAGTCCATAAAACAATACAATATCAGCCTAATTTTCTTAATAAATATAATTAAAATATTAACGAAAACAAGTAAAAATATAAAACTACAAAAAATATTCTTAAAAAACTGAACAAAGTAACATACTTTAATATTATAAACCAACAAATTAATAACGCTTATAAAATTTTGTTTAAACACTCTTTGGAAGTAATGTGAATAACTGGTGAATTGTTAGTCTTACGAACCATAACAGTGCAATTTCGAACCCAGCAGAATAAGTAACTTTTCTCTTTGCATTTTCGTCGAGCTTCATTCAAAAGAGCCTTGTTGTAAGTGGACAGGTGGTCATTTATGTAAATAGGATTATTTCTGCCTGAAAAACCAATGTCGCATGCTTTCAGATTTTTTAACTTCCTTAACGATGAAAGAAAATCATCCTTTTTGTAACGTGCTTGCATTTTTAAAATAATGGGACGCGATTTATTTTCAGACGAATCATTCCTTACCGCTACCCTTGTTACAAAATCAACATCGGTATTAAAATTTATGGGGTAACCACTTTTTTCAGCAAGGGTCTTAATAATATGGACTAAGTTTTCGCCCTTATTTTGTGGAATACCATTTATTTGAATATTAGAGCGACGCACCCACTGTTCATTTCTGTTAGTGTTTTCCGATAATTCTCTAAGCTTAAGTTTCAACTCCACGAGTTCTGTTTCATAATTTTCTATTTTAGTAACTTCCTTATCTAGATCATTCATTCGATCAACAACAGAATTAATGGAAGACTCGATCGTATTAATTTTTGTAGACCAAAAAGTAACAGATTCTGAGAGCTTTTTAAATTCATCAGTAATAAAAGATTTGAATGACTCCATTGTGTAATGCAAACTATTGAAGCGCTCATCAAAATGTGCAATCAACGATTTAATATCTATGATTTGGGCTTGATTTGTATTTATTTTATCAGAGATCATATTTAATTTTGGACTTATATTATTTTTCTTAGATATTTTGCAAACTGGACATTTCCATTTAGCTTTATTCATAGGCAGAATCTTTTTAAAGTCGCTTTCATTTATACCAACACATGAGTAATGATACATACTTTGACAAGCCGTACATCTAATCATTTCTTCTGGTCTTACGATCTCTGAACAATGTTTACAATCCATTTTGCATATATATTATTATCACAAAAAATGTAGGTAGAAAAAAAGCTAAGAGTAACTCTGCTTAACAGACCGATTGTTGAATTGCAGTCAAACCAGCGACCAAAAGGTCATAAGCGCCGGGAAATAAGCGTCGCTTACGCGTTCACTTCAAACACTGCACACTACTATTGCAATTTAACAAATAAAATTTGAAATTTGTAGTTTTAATTTATATAATTCACATTTAGATATAATTTAACACATAAAATTATTGTCATTAACACAAACTTTAACTATTTTTCAAAAGTTCACTCCCGATTATCGACTTATATACTGTTTTATAATAATTATTTGCGTAGCGATTACATACAGCCGTTTGCAATTGTCGATTACCAAAAATGATTCATAAAGACGTATTCCACACGTTAGTAATAGAT
This sequence comes from Nymphalis io, assembly GCF_905147045.1. NCBI lineage: Eukaryota > Metazoa > Arthropoda > Insecta > Lepidoptera > Nymphalidae > Nymphalis > Nymphalis io. Next base: position 5,672,253 of record NC_065910.1, on the reverse strand, counting down.
GTTTTATTGTGATCAAGATATCGTTAGTCGAGCGTTGATGGTTTGTCTGGTTGAGACGTCGTTCGAAAGTTTCGACCGATATCGGACGTCACGTACAGCATTTAATAGGAGACAGTCATACTTATATAAAAGTAAAATGTTATATTATGTTTATATTCGTTAAAAGTGAAAATATCATTAGACTGTTAGTTATGACCGTTTTATATTTTTCCCTTATTTGTTTGAATTTACATTAATTACATTTTCAGATTGACCGTAAAACAATACCGATTCCAAGATCTACAAACATTGGACGAATTAAGTCAAATATTGATTTATTTGATTTCTGTCTTACTTCAGAAGAAATATCCTTGATCAATGAACTCAATGAAGACGTTAAAGTTTATAACTTTGACGACGAATCACTTGCTATATTATTTGATTATTATGGCTTATAGAAATATTTTTATTAATGTGAAATTTATTATGACAATTTATTCATAGAAATAATTATTTTGTTTGCACCTCTTTTTAAAATTGTATATTTATTCAATCAAATTTTATCATATAATGAGTTAAATTTAAATATTTCACAAATAATATTTATGTGAAATTAAATTATTAATAAAAGCTTTTAAAACAAGGAAGACTGTAATATATTTTTTTATAATCTTGCACTGCTATTATAGAGATAAGCCGGGATGACATTTCACTATAATATTATCAAATATAACATCACATGAGAGCTCTCTATCTTACATATATAAATGTTATTTTAAGCGGTTGGTTTATGGGGTAATTTACATATTTAAAATCTTCGTAATTACTGCTTAAAGCCTTTATTTTGTAATGAATGAATCTTCATTTTAGAATTGAGCCAAACACTCTCAAGGGCTCTAGTATTCAAAACATGATTACAGAAAAATGTATGTTCAGGGTAAAGCTTATTAATTGATTGATCGAATTATCTTGCGGGCGGAAACTACAAAAAAGCAGCTTCACGATATCCCACGCAGTTGTGACTGGACAGGAAAAAGTGTATTTATTATGCAGCAACGATGCAACTGGCATTTAAATCCGGAAGATGAAGACTACTGCAAGGAACGTGATAAGAGATCACTACATCAAAATGGTCCTTATGGACATAGATATCGTGTTTTCCGAAGAGCTAATTAGTGCTTAGTGCCTTCATATGGAATCTGAAACTGCCATACAATGACCTAAAGTAAACTAAAATAGCAAAAATAATGTCAATGTATATTAGATATATATATATATTATATATATATATATATGTAATATACATTGACTATAATATATATATATATATATAATAAAGTAAATTTAACAGTCTGCAAATGTCCCAATGTTAGACTAAGTTATCTCCTCTTTTTTTAAGGAGAAGGTCGAGCGTAATCCATAAAATATAATATATAGAAACAGGGTTCACAATAATTATCGTACAATTACGATACATACCTAGATACGATGTACGATAATTTTTATTATTATGTAAAATTTGATAATTACATGAACCAATAACAATAACAATTGTTTTTACTATCAGCGCCGTCTAATGGCTCATTTCTTTCTTAGGAACAATGGTAGTCGCTTCATATATTGGTTTGATGCGGAGTGTTGGCAGTTACAATATTTCGCGGGATCGAAATAAAAAAAATTAGACTATGACCTTTTTTTTAGGTTACTGCACAAGTGTACAAAATCACGATAAGCGATATAAACCGAATAACTTAACTCAATATTAGTAGTAAAACGCAATACAAAATAATGATACATTAATCACTCCATAATATATTAAAAAATAAAACACTAAGCATAATTTTCTCATCATACATCATCAGCATCAATTTGAGGTTTCTTCAGAAGGAGGAGAGTTTGAGACGAGAGAATATTATAACATTCCAGTAACAGCCTGTGAATGTCCCACTGCTGGGCTAAGGCCTCTTCTCTTTTAAGGCTTTTTGAGGAGAAGGTTTTGGAGCTTATTCCACGACGCTGCTCCAATGCGGGTTGGTGGAATACACATGTGGCAGAATTTCAGTGAAATTAGACACATGCAGGTTTCCTCACGATGTTTTCCTTTACCATCAAGCACGAGACGAATTATAATCACGTAATTAAGCACATGAAAATTCAGTGGTGCTTGCCCGGGTGTGAACCCACGCTCATTGGTTAAGATTCACGTGTTCTTACCACTGGGCCATATCGGCTTGACATCTTATAACATTGCCAATATTCAAAATTCATACTGATAATGAAAATATCATTTGACAGCTTAAAATTTTTATATAAAAGCTAATATCTCTACCTCGTAAGATATGATGATATCAAAATTGATTGAATTAATGATATTTTTATCATAAAAGAGTGCTTTTTAATATAAGTAATTCTGGCATTTGAACGTTAATAAACTTGTCAAAATGTTGTTCGTTTTGTTACAAGTTTTACTGTTTGTGTCGGTGAGTACATGAAATATTAATTTGTATTTATTTATTTTAATAAAGGATTATTTAGTTTAGACTAATTATTACTTACTAGTAAGAGTATTTTAGATATACGTTGTGCTCGATTCATGTTGTTAGATGTTTACATGGTGATACCATGTAAACATCTAAACAAACGTCTAGAAACCCTTTTCACTATTATTTTAACTGATTTTCCGATGTGGATTATAGTACTTTCGCTGGCGTTCCGGGAGTAGTGCAATTTTTGATCTCTTTTTTTTAAATTTTGTTGTAATACAATTACTCCACTAGAATGTGCTATCGTTGTTTTATTTGGTTACTTATTTTTTATTAAATTTTTGTTCCAAATTTAAAATATTACGAAAACTAAATAACTATTATATTGGACTCATGTACATTTAAGACCTTAAAAGTTTTATATATGGGATAGTTTTCTACGATGTCTAGACTACCCGATTTTCGATTTGCCAATTTTTTTATGTTTTTTTGTTATCATGTTATTTGTTACAAATAAAGTTGACATTATCTGAAATTTGTATGTAATTCTAATTATTGACACTAGACGGCGCTGTTTTTATTCTATACAAGTCACAGTTAACGTCAACGCTATCAAGTGAGTAAAAAAACTCGCACTATTTTTTTAGTCATTAATTCTACTGTAATTACTATTGAACGGCCAGGCAAACGCGACCAAAGCGCCATAGGTACACAGTGGAAATTTTCCGCCTACGTACGAAGCGCTTTGAATCCACATTCATCATTCGCACTGCGAAACTATGGAATGCTTTGCCTGAGTCCGTATTTCCTGATAGGTACAATGTTGGTGTCTTCAAATACAGAGTAAACAGGTTTCTTATAGGCAAGCGTGCTACATTTTAGACTGTGTCGATGCTTAACATCAGGCAAGTCAACGGTCAAACGCTGACCTATTAATAGTAAAAAAAAAAATATTAAAATTTAATTTATTCTTTACTAATAAAGTATTTTGTATTTTAAAAAAAGTAACTAAATAAGCAACAATTAATAAGGCGAATGAATAAATAATCTTTAATTCTCATTACGAAATTAGGAGAAGCTATGGAACTATTTTTGTAAGTTAAGTTATTGTAGATTACTTTTCGATTCTACAAAAAATTTATAGATATTCTCGTCTTTTAAAAGACAAAAGTTTCCCTATTATTATTTAACTGTCAATATTTTTTCGATGTAACACCGTAAAGGATTCTACATTAAAAACGATTTCTTATAATATGGCCGGCTTTGACTATGACCTATCAGTTTATTCACTACATTTGTATTTCTGATAATTTAGCTTTAGCCTTCAGTGCTGGCAAATTTATCAACTCTTTAAGATTTTTTTTTTTAAAACATAAAATACTAGTATCAATTATATGATATGTACAAAGATACTACTAAATCGATCATTTTTATCTGATTGAAAGTCGTGCAAATGTTATCATATATTGCTTTTTGTTTTATTTAATCGTGACCTTGAACTAGATGATTAGTAAGGCATCTATGTTATTAGAGATACCTTGTTTACTTAATTTCAATTATTTTACCAACTAAGTGACAGTCCGTCTCTGTTTTCCAATATCACTGCAGTTTTCATTTCTTCAAAAACTAAATTTACTTGTGTCATATTTTGGAACTTGATATTTATGAAATTGATCAGAAATATTGATTGGTCCCGCGGCTGAACTCTTTCTGTTCGTGTCAGATTGGGCAGCCTATCAGATACAGTACAGCAGTACAGTAACAGTAACAGTAACAGCCTGTGAATGTTCCACTACTGGGCTAATGCCTCCTCTCCCTTTTGAGGAGAAGGTTTAGAGATTATTCCACAACGCTGTTCCAATGCGGGTTAGTAAAATACACACGTATCATAATTTCAATGAAATTAGACACATGCAGGTTTCCTTACGATGTTTTCCTTAACCGTCAAGCACGAGATGAATTATAATCACAAATTAAGTATATGAAAATTCAGTGTTGCTTGCCCGGGTTTGAACCCACGATCGTCGGTTAAGATTCACGCGTTCTAACCACTAGGCCATCTCGGCTTATCGCCATATTGGCCTATCAGATGATCAGGGGAATTCAGATTGCCAAGTGCACTGATTGCACACACATTTGTGCACTATGTTATGCTTAACACAGTTGGCTAGTCTCTATTGAGTATCATCATGTAGGGTAGTAAATCAAAAATATTGTGAAATTAAATTTGATTTTAATATTTCAGTATATTTTGTTAACATTCTAACTTTAAATCACAGGTGTCAACTGCCGATGCATTGCAAAAAACTATACAATTAAATGATGGTAACAGGATACCAATACTCTCGTTTGGTACTTTTGGAAAAGTGAGTATTTTTAGATTACATTGCTTCATTCAATTCAATATATCGATCTATAAAGCTACTTAATCAATTTACAAGGGAAACTTTATTTAATCATACGTACTTCTATGTAGATTAATTACACGACTTGTCTATATAACCTAAGCATGAAGTATAATAACGGTTTCACAGTAATTATAGAGTTCACACATTTCTACAATGCATTCCAGATATTAACAGAGGCTCATATAGAAGAATTTCAAACCTTAAATCAGAAAACGATATGCGTCTGCCTGAAACAATATTTTTGATGCCTGTTTGTCAAATCGCTAACTCATAAAGCCGCAAATCCAAAGTTCTAGGTTCGAGTCCCTGGTTGACCACGACATTACTATATTTTCTGAACTATACTCATAAGCCTATCGGATGATGAAGGGAGTTAATGTTTAACTCATATGACTATTGAGTATCAGCATATCAAATTCTACAGACTTAGTATAGAAAATTTGTCAATTTTCTATACTAAGTATTCAACAGCTAGATATATTCTTTTCATATAAGTAATTAATTATCGTACATATTTAGTACAGAGCTGAAAATAATTTACAAACACATATTGACTGACTTCAAAGACATTATAATTAATTATAAGCATTTTATAGAGACAAGATATTCCTCGCATTAAAGAGGCGGTGATCCAAGCTATTGAAGCAGGATATAGACAAATTGATACAGCCCATGCGTACCAAAATTATGAAGAAATTGGTGAAGCGATTGCTGATGTTATAAGTCGTGGCATAGTTAAGAGAGAAGACTTATGGATTACTACAAAGGTATGTTATGCTCAATAAACCTTTTCTTTAAAAGTACCGCTACTCTATTCCTGATAAAATTTATTGGGAAATTTTTGTAGAAACTTCTGACTACATTTATATCAAGTGCGATACTATATTTTAATTTCGCATTATATTTTATTCGGCTTATTTTTATTCATAGGTTCCATTCAGAGTTGGTGATAGACATGGAGTACTTCCAGCGATATTAACATCTCTACTAAAATTGAAGTTGAGTTATATAGATTTGTATCTAATACATTCGCCCGAAAATCTGGTAAGTTTTTGTAAAAAAAAACACCTAAAGCATAAGTTATACTATTATTTCAAATAAATCAATAAACAAACAATCCATTTCTCTAATTTTTTTCTTATTCACTACAGAATTTTAAAAACATAATCATGACATATAATTGTATTTACGTTATATTTTCAAATTTCAATTTCAACTTTAATGTATATTTATTATTTATTTTAATGAAATTCTTATTGTCGTGGTCGTAGTGTCTTATGGATGACATGCATAGACATTGGCATTGTAAGAAATATTAAACATTTCTTACACCGCTAATACCAAAGTAAGATATAAATCCCTCGTGCACGTAGTTACACTAGCTTACTCACCCTTCAAACCGGAACAAGAGAATACTAATTATTGCTGTTTTGCGATATGTCCGATGACAGGGTGGTATCGACCCAGGCGACTGTTTGTTTCCCAAATAAAAAAAAAACAATTAAACTCATAACGAATGTAATGCAATTAGTTATTTTTTATCTAGTTCTTCCTTGAAACACATGATTACCTAGATGTGTGGAAAGGCATGGAGGACGTTAAGAAGTTAAACTTGACAAGATCTATTGGCGTATCAAATTTTAAAAGTTCGCACATAAATAGACTTCTGGTTCATTCAAATACAGTACCATCTGTTAATCAAATCGAGGTAAGAGTCTATCAATCATTTTATTTATTTGTATTTACATATTTGTACTTAGGTATAAAGAAAATCTGCTAATTTTTTATTTCATTTTTATGGCTAAGTCCAGATAATAGATAAAAAACATTGGATGTAAACTACAATATATTTTAAGAAATTGTGTCTACAGTCAAAAATGCTTAAAATTACTTATTACTAATTAATTGCTTAATCTTGAAAAAAAATTTATTTATATTCGTAGTGCTATTCAATCAATCAATCAACAGCCAATCGTTGTCCACTGCTGAACATAGGCCTCTCCCAAGGTGCGCCAAAGCTCCCTGTCCTCCGCCTTCCGCATCCAGTTGGTGCCCGCCACCTTCTTAAGGTCGTCGGTCCACCTGGCTGGAGGGCGCCCTACGCTGCGCTTGCCGATTCGCGGTCTCCACTCTAGGACTCGTCTGCTCCAACGGCCATCGGTCCTACGACATACGTGACCAGCCCACTGCCACTTCAGCCTGCTAATTTTGCAAGCTATGTCGGTGACTCCGGTTCTTTTCCGGATAATCTCATTTCTGATCTTATCCTTCAAAGATACTCCGAGCATAGCTCGCTCCATAGCACGCTGAGCGACTTTGAATTTGTGGACTAGTCCCGCAGTTAGTGTCCACGTTTCGGCACCGTATGTCATGGCAGGTAAGACGCATTGGTTGAAGACTTTCGTCTTCAAACATTGCGGTATAGACGACTTGAGGACTTGACGAAGGTTGCCAAATGCTGCCCATCCCAAGCGAATTCTTCGATCGGCTTCCTTCTCGAAGTTGTTCCTACCGACTTGTATTATCTGTCCTAGGTAGGTATATTCACTAACAACTTCGAGAGGTTTCCCCTCGACGTATATCGGTCCCGGCACGACATGCCTATTGAACATGACCTTGGTCTTGTCCAAGTTCATACCGAGACCGACACACCGGGAAGACTCGCCTAGGCTACGCAGCATTTCGGTGAGTTGTTCCAGCGACTCTGCTATGATGACGATATCGTCGGCAAATCGAAGGTGTGAGATGTACTCGCCGTTTACATTGACTCCATACCTAGTCCAATCCAGCGTTTTGAAAACGTCTTCCAACGCGTTGGTGAACAGTTTCGGGGATATTACATCCCCCTGTCTCACCCCTCTGCGCAGTTGGATCGCCTTCGTCTTACAGTCCTGGATGTGGACAGTCATTGTAGCGGCGTTGTACAGACATCTCAGTACCTCGATATATCTCCAATCGATATGACATCTCTGCAATGAGTCGAGCACTGCCCAGGTTTCGATGGAGTCGAAGGCTTTCTCGTAGTCCACAAATGCCATACACAGCGGCTGATTGTACTCTTCGGTCTTCTGCACAATCTGCCGAACAGTATGGATGTGGTCCACGGTGCTGTAGCCTGATCGAAAGCCGGCTTGCTCTGGGGGCTGGAACTCGTCAAGTCGTCTGGCGAGACGGTTCGTGACGACTCTTGAGAACAGCTTATACACGTGACTCAGGAGGGAGATTGGTCTGTAGTTTTTCAAGAGGGTTTTATCACCTTTCTTGAAAAACAGTACCACCTCACTCCCGCTCCACGTTTCCGGGGTCTTGCCATGTTGGATGACGGAATTAAAGAGGCTTGCTAGCTCTTTCAGGACCGGAGTCCCGCCTGCCTTAAGCAACTCTGTTGTGATTCCGTCATCTCCCGGAGCTTTGTTGTTTTTAAGCTGTTCTAGAGCCGCCCTAATATCTCCTTGGTCAACGACCGGGAGCTCCTCGGAGTAATGGCGCATAAGAGGGGCGCGCTGGTCATCAATACTGATTCCCACGGGTTTATCCGATCTTGAAGAGAACAACTGCCCATAAAACCTCTCTACTTCTCCGATAATCTCAGGCCTAGAGGTAACGACCCCACCATTTTCAGTTTTAAGTTTTGTCAGACGCGGCCTCCCAAACTTGCGAGCGAACACTTTCGATCCCCGATTTTGCTCAATCGCAGCCTTGATGGCACGGGTATTGGAGCGTCGGAGATCGCGTCGCGTCAGCGTTTTTATTGTTCGGTTTAAGGCCTTATCTGACAAAAACGATGGTAGTTCTCGTCGTTTTCTCATGAGCTCGAGTGTCTCAGCAGAGAGTTTTGGTGCGTTGTCTCTTCTCTGTGGCGGAAAACACTTGCGGGATGTGTTTTGCAGTATTTTGACCAGCGTGTCGGTTCTCTCATCAATGCTGCTTATGGTTTCCAACGCGGTGAATTGATTTTGAAGTTCCATTTGGAACTTTTCGGAGCTTTGAGCAGCTTGGAGCATGGTAGGTCGGAGAGTAGACCTCATCATTCTCGATCTTTCGGCTTTTAAGTTGATATTGAGGTTTAGAGTGCCTCGAACCAAGCGGTGATCACTTCCGGTATTAAACTTGTTGATCACTGAAACATCTCTAAATATGTGCCTTTTATTCGAAATGATAAAGTCTATCTCGTTCCTTGTCACGTTATCGGGGCTTCGCCAGGTCCACCTCCTCTGAGGCTTTTTTTGAAAGAAAGAATTCATCAAAAAAAGCCCCTGCGCTTCGAGAAAGTTTACCAGCATTTGCCCCCTGTGATTTCTGCAGCCCGAGCCGTAAGGTCCGACTTTCGATTCACCGCTATCTTGTACTCCCACTTTAGCATTAAAGTCTCCCATAACAACATTGTAGTGGGCCCTCGAGGTGTCGTTGAGGGCCTTTGCGATGTCCTCGTACATCGCTTCGACCACATCATCAGAGTATGTCGAAGTTGGCGCATATACCTGTACAACCTTCAGGGAGTACCTGTCGGAAAGTTTTAGGACAAGGTACGCTACCCGGTTCGACACACTACTGATTTCCACAATGCTGCTAATGAGATCCTTTTTGACTAGAAAACCGACACCACCCTGGGAGAGGTTATCACCTTCGCGGAAGTAGAGTAAGTTACCGGACTCTAGAGTTATCGTGTCCTCCCCCTGTCTTCGGACTTCAGATAACCCCAGTATATGCCAGTTTATATGACTTAACTCTACTTCTAATTCGGCGAGGTGATGGTCCAGCCTCATCGAGCGTCCATTATACGTTGCCATTTTCAGTCGTTTTATACGGTAGCCTGCCGTGAACCGGTGATTCTTAGCACCCCCTGCCCTGCCGATACCGCGACCGCTACCTTGGTCGGGCCTAGCGGGCTTGCCGGTAACTGGGGGCCTTTTTTTGGGCGCATCTGCCATTAAGGGAGGGGTTTGCCCATACTCGCCGCGCTGGGCAGGCGTGCTATAGTGCTATTAATATGTTATTAAAACAAAAACTGGATAATTAATTATGTTTAAAAATAATGGGGGACATTTACAGGCTGTTACTAAAAAAAAACTACTATATATATTAATTTTGTAATTGTCTTTTTAGGTTCATCCTACTTATACAGACTTAGAACTTGTATCATATTGTCAAAGCCTAAACATTACAGTTCTGTCTTATGCACCATTTGGATTCATGGTACCGAGAGGATTCGTATATAATCCAACGAAATCAACGTTTAAAGAACCGGTACTAGTGAGAATAGCAAATAAATATGGGAAAACCTCTAGTCAAGTCGTTCTACGATACTTGGTATGTACCGTAAAGTATATTAAAGCAACAGCCTCTAAACTCCCATTGGTATCATTAAATTTATTTTTTATATATTATTTTAGATGGACCGTGGAACAATACCAATTCCAAGATCAACAAACGCAGAACGAATTAAATTAAATATTGACATATTTGATTTCCGTCTCACTACAGAAGAAATTAACTTAATCAACGAACTTAACGAAGGAGCTAAAGTGTACAATTTTGATCCATTGTCTTTTTTTGTAATGACGATTTACTTTAGTTTATTCTGATATGAAACTTGTATCAATTATGATACTGGTGTTCGCTTAGTGCCTGAAACTGATCCATAGTCATAATTGAAATGCATTTCGAACTTTTCTATTTAATCTTATTTTTGTATAAAAAAAAAAACACCTTTAATCATTGCCAAAAAAAAACCGGTTCACCAACAGGGAGGAAAACTACTGGACTGTTTTGACTTTGCCTCTTTTTATAGAATTAACACAGACTCTTCATAATTTATAAACTCTAACAACATGATTTTTTATTGTGTTACCGTAACAGCCTGTGAATGTCCCACTGCTGGGCTAAAGGCCTCCTCTCCTCTTTTTGAGGAGAAGGTTTGGAGCTTATTCCACCACGCTGCTCCAATGCGGGTTGGTAGAATTCACATGTGGCAGAACTTCAGTGAAATTAGACACATGCAGGTTTCCTCACGATGTTTTCCTTCACCGTGAAGCACGAGATGAATTATAATCACAAATTAAGCACATGAAAATTCAGTGGTGCTTGCCCGGGTTTGAACCAACGATCATCGGTTAAGATTCACGCGTTCTTACCACAGGGCCATCTCGGCTTATTTATTGTGTTATGCCTTAATAATCACAAAATATGTAAAATACATAGACATAATGGCATGGCGTGGATAAGTGGGGCCATTGGCATTGTCCGTGTAAGACGTATTATAGAGCATCCATCCATCTTTAATGCGTCATCTTGGAAACTAATATGTTATATTCCTTGTGCTTGTACACACTGACTCACGGATACCTTAAACTGGAATACAAGGTTAAAGTAATCGGCATAAGTTCATATGTCTATATTTTCATAATGGAATATGTCTGCGAGTTATTTTTGTAAAAAAGATGAAAATAAAAATTAAATTAATCAACTACAAAGAATATCATTGTATTATTTACAAATACTGCAATATGATATTTAATTTTAGAAATGTATGAAGTTTGTATTTTTTTTGTTATCTAAATTGTTAAAATCCTTGCTTGATAATGGTATTTTAAGTTGAGATTTAAATTTTATTGATAGACAAAATCAAAGATATCTGCATTACATAAGTTAGTACATTGAAAAGGTGAAATATACTTAATGTTGATAAGATTTTATATTATCATTCGTATCTTATTTTAAGATTCAGTAACATTTAGAGGTTGTTTTTTTTTCAATAATTATGTATGTATAAAATATAAAATGTTTGTTTTTTGAAAAAATTAAAAACGTAAGATTTGCTAAGATAATTTAGAAGATAATGAGGATAATATTTGTAATGATGTGTTTTTATTAAAACTAATGATCGCTCAGTGGTCGAAAATCGACCATAATTTATTTAAATTTTATTAAAGTTTGAATGTTATTAAGGTATTCTTGTCAAATTTATACACATAAATAAAATTGAAGTGTTTGTCTGTGATTTCAAGATAACTGCCTCTTTTAAAGTTAATATGGCTATTTGCGATTTACCAAAACATTCATTTTTTTATTTTTGTCTGTTATTCTGTCTGTTTGTCCTTTTTTTCACACTGGAAAAACGCAAAGGATTCATGGCGGGGTTGTTCAAGGCGCGTGACTTCTCGTTTAATGCCTAGAACCAGAGTAGGTTCCGCCAACTATCTGGCCACCGCAGCTCTGTCCGATCTGAGATATGTCTCTAACTCTGCCAGGCTGCGGTTAGGGGAGAAGTACGTTCCCACAACTACGTACTCTCCTCACTCCGCCACTACGTCGCCCGAGCCCCTCTCAATAAGTGAGAGGGGAGGACTTGTTCCATTCCGAATGAGGTATCACCACCACGGTGTCGTTCAAGTCCCGTGCCTAATGTGGTAGGGAAGGGATGTAATAGGGCTCGCAGGTGACAGCCAGGTCAATCTTCCACTCCACCATGGATTGCAGCAGTAGGTCCTGAACCCCAGCGCAGTGGTTTATATTCGTCTAACGGAAGCTGAATTCTGCGCTCATGTCGACATTTCAGCTTCCTTCTCGGCTTGGAATTGTCCGACATTGGTGGTGGTCTGTGTGCCTAAGACCACCTTACCCTTCGTGATGGGTGGAATGCACTCCCTAGACCCCATCATGTGCCCGGAGGGTATTCCAACATCCGCGAAAACTGCGCAGCGCAACTTCCCGGTGCAGCACACAGATTTTTGGCCATCGACGCTGCACCGTAAGCAAAGCCCACCGTCGTTCAGCTCTAGATGGGAAGAGTGCCTTGGTGTGGCCAAGACTCATGCACTTAAAGCAGCGCAGAGGACGTTGCTCCAACACGTACAACCTGGCCGAGCTCCACCCAACCAGCAGATGACCGCCGTCGGACAGTTTTTCGCCACCGCTATCGGACATGTCACTCGAACCATACCTGTCTATTTGTCCTGGGTTTGAAGGCTAAAAATTACAAATTGAAATAGCTGAATTATAAGAAGTATTTCAAGGTTTCGTTTAGTCTTTATTTCTATGCAATCGGTTGAGACTGTCAAAAGTTATAAAAACACGTATTTTTGTTGTTATATCTATACACATATAATGACTTTTTATGACTGATTCATCAACGCAGAGCCTAAGCCACAAGGGTTGGAAATATCTATGAGTATCTCCTAGGAAGGTACAAGTGACACTTTTTTTTAAATGAACTTCACTATGTTAGTGCTGTTTGTATAAAGAAAACGTACCCATTATTGCCATGTGCACCACTTATTTGATAGTCTCTAAGCTTTACCTCAACATGACTCTCAATTCCTTCAGATTAATTTTAGGATATGCTCGATGAGAGGTAGTTTTCATTCAAAGAATACCATCCTTGAGAATACATCATTTGAATTTGAAAGTATAATAGTTCCCTTTTAAAGTGTGCTTCCCCATGACAATCAAAAGTCCCATTGTCGTTGAACATGGCCGGCACTGATTTCAGTGAGAACTGTTATCACATGGGCAGTTTTTATGTCGCATGCTCCAGAGTGAGCTCTGCGAGTAAATAATCACAGACTTCCTAACAATCATTTATCCTTTCCTTATACTTAAGCGCGAGCGAAGCCAGGGGTAATGGCTAGTACTAAATAAAATCACAGACTTTGCCAAGACTACTCAGTTTATTATCGTATCTTTTTCAAACAAGTGATGTAACATTTAAATAAAAAACAAATCCAAGACTTACATAAAAAAGAATTATACTTATTATATGTTTTATTAAAACAAAAAATAAGGCAATTAAAAACAAATGTTGTGAACTTGACATACATTTTAATAAGTTGCTTCTTGGGCTTATATAATATAGAAAAAGTATATAATATAGAAAAAAAGTAGTTATGTAACAGTTTTGGTTAAAGTGTAAAATGGTCAAATGACCGCTGATTTGACTAATCTGGTAGGTTAATGTTAATAATAATTATTATTTTTAAGGGAAAATTACAATGTTATGACATTTATAGCATATTAATATAAAATAATACATACATCAGCCTAGTTTCCACCAATAACAACAAAACAATTACTAAAATTAACTAAAACAAAACCTACATAAAATCACATTGTTAAAACATATAATAATAATAATAATAATAAGTGAAATCAATAAAGTTGTATATGTAGTTACCTTATTATTAATTTATTTTATATCGAATTACCAACAAAAGTTACAATAATACAACAACCGATTAATAATTTAGGCTAAGCAAGATTAATGGCACTTTTAATTACAGGTAATGACGGCATGCTTTTTATTAATTTTGTATTAACTGAATGACCAATATAATACGGTAATAACATTTTCTAATCACTAATAAATAACATATTATGATAACAATAAATAATGTATGACAATTTATTGTACTTAGTATTCATGATCATTTTAATTGTTTTTTTTTTAATTTTAACAGCAGCTCTTATGATATAAATTAATTATCATTAATGAAATTAAACAATGTGGATTACGAAGCGACGATGAAATCATGCGACTTAACAAGAAATATATTCTTATATATGGCATGTAATCTTTTAAAGATCATTTCAGATTATTTTAATAAGTAACAGCCTGTGAATGTCCCACTGCTGGGCTAAGGCCTCCTCTCCCTTTTTGAGGAGAAGGTTTGGAGCTTATTCCCACGCTGCTCCAATGCGGCTTGGTGGAATACACATGTGGCAGAATTTCAGTGAAATTAGACCCATGCAGGTTTCCTCACGATGTTTTCCTTCATCGTAAAGCACAAGATGAATTATAATCACAAATTAAGCACATGAAAATTCAGTGGTGCTTATCCGGGTTTGAATCCAGGATCATCGATTAAGATTCACGCGTTCTTACCACAGGGTCATCTCGGCTATTGAAATAAGTCAACTGTTAATTTGAACAATATTGAAATATAATCTAGGAGAAAAAAGTGTAATATTATAGTCAAGAATGTCAAAAATAATAGAGAAAATCCACAACAATTTAACAACAAAACAACAGTTTAAAACATATATATAATAATAAATAAAAAAACTATGCCTTTTTAAAATGAATTATGATTTGACATTATTGTAACTTAATTTAATTTAGTTACTTCCAATTAATTGTATATATATATATATATATATATAGATAGATTTTTTGAAATATATAATATGAATATCTGAATAGACTTTATTATAATTTTGGCAGCTATGGCTATAGCAAGAATGAGTAACAACCACAATATCTTTCTTGAGTGGAGTAAATCTTTAGGTCTTAATGTCAACCCTAGCAAATCTCAAGCCATCATTATTAGCAGCTGGAAACAAATTTCAAAAGTTGACTGGTCTTCCAGAATCCAGAATGTTTGACAGTACTTTCATTCCTTATTCTGACTATGTTAAAAACCTGGTAGTTTTTTTGATAATATTCTTAGCTGGACTCACCATATGAATGTCATCAGCAGGAGAGTGTTTGTAGCTCTGAGGTCTTTGCATTGTCTTCAACATTTTCTTTTAAATAATGCTTGCACAGTTCTACTTATTCCTATTCTTGGTTAATAATAATAAAACAATAAAACTATAAATACTTGGTTAATAATAATATAACAATAAAACCGAGACTTCAAAATACTTTTTTAAAAGTGTTTTCTGGATTTTTCAATGTAGAATTAATTGAATATTTCGATAACTTTTCCACCAATCGAGTGTAATAAAATTGCGATTTTTCTCTTTTCACAATCCTAATCTAAGCCAATGGCTAATAAATATCGTTCGAAATGTAGTAGCCATTTTCCCACATTCAATTGTTATTTATTTCGTTGTTTATAAGCTAACAATAAAGCTAGCGGTCCCGATGGAATACCAGCCATAGTGCTGAAGAAGTGCGCAGCGGAGCTGTCTCCTGTGTTAACGCGCCTGTTCCAACTTTCTCTCTCTTCGGGATGTGTGCCGGAGGCTTGGAGAAGAGCTAATGTGCAAGCGGTTCCCAAAAAAGGGGATCGGTCTGACCCGGCAAATTATCGGCCAATAGCTATCACCTCAGTACTTTGTAAGGTGATGGAACGGATTTTAAACAACCAACTGATCCATTACCTAGAAGATCACTGTTTAATTAATGATCGTCAGTACGGGTTTCGACCAAAACAGTCCACAGGTGATCTTCTAGCGTACGTAACACACCTCTGGGGTGAAGCTATCGACAAGTATCGAGAATCGTTGGCTGTCAGCCTCGATATCTCCAAGGCTTTCGACAGGGTCTGGCACAGAAGTCTTCTCTCCAAGCTGCCGGCATATGGTCTGCCTGCTCAGCTATGCACCTGGATTGCCAGCTTCCTACACAAGCGTAGCCTTCGTGTTTTAGTTGATGGTTGCGCTTCACAATTCTATGTAGTGAATGCTGGGGTCCCCCAGGGATCTGTGCTATCTCCCACACTCTTTCTTTTGCATATCAATGATATGCTCTCTCTTGGGAACATACATTGCTATGCAGACGATAGTACAGTGCATGGTGGATACCACGGACGCGCAGTGGCTGGGCGAGCGGCAATCGAGGAGAGGCGGAAGAATCTTGTCATTGAACTCGATAGGACGTTAGAGCTCATCGCCAAATGTGGCTCTGATAATCTTGTTGAGTTTAATGCCAAGAAAACACAGGTATGCGCTCTCACGGCGAAAAAGTCAACATTTTCCCCTCTTCCCTCCCTCTGTGGTACTCCGCTGGTGATGCAAAGCAAAATCGCCATGCTGGGGATTGACGTTCGCTGCGACCTTAGTCCAAGGGATTACATCGAGGCTGTTATAAAAACAGCTTCACGGAAACTCGGAGTTCTGAACAAGGTGCGGCGCTTTTTCACGCCACAACAACTGTGCCTGCTGTACAAAACACAGGTACGGTCTTGCGTGGAATATTGCTCGCACCTTTGGGATGGCTCCGCTAAGTACCTACTTGAGGCCTTGGACCGGTTGCAGCGACGTGCCGTACGCATTATTGGCGACGTAAAGGTCACAAACACCCTTGAACCTTTACAATTGCGTCGCGAGATAGCAGCACTGAGCGCTTTCTATCGACTGTATCACGGCGAGTGCTCTGAGGAATTATTCTCTCTAATTCCTGCTTCCCCCTTCCTTCTTAAGTCCACGCGAGCTGGTTCTCGATGTCACCGCCTAACTGTGACATCAATTCCATCGCGCACAAAGAAATTTGGCAACTCCTTACTTTGTCGCACTACCAAAAAATGGAATTCCTTACCAGCTCACGTGTTCCCCTCCTCTTACAACCCGGGTTCCTTCAAACGAGGCGTGAAGAGGCATCTTGTGGGCCGGCAAGGCGGGGACGGCTAGTACAGAACATTCTTCCCGACTGTACTGGCCGTCGTCGCGTTTGGACTCTACTGCCACTTACCACCAGGTGGAGTAGAGTCATTTGCCATCCCGGCGCATATAAAAAAAAAAAGAAGCAACTTCGGTAGGGAATTTTTAACCACCACTTTAAAACTTTTGACAGGAGCCACGAAACTAAATTTAAAGTTTTAGGATGTTAAATACCATGTTAATGTTTACAGCACGCACTTCTAAAACCATGTATTATTATTATAATTGATCTTTTAGGCTTTGTTTACACCTTTATAATATTCACGTATTAATTGTCACTGAATTAACTGATCTTGCTCACACGCAGCCTCAAGGCGGACTGTTATGAAAGATATAAGATGAGATCATAAAGATACACACAATACGTATGTAGTATTAGTTTTATATAAAAATTGCACAAAAAAACACTGAATACTCGAAATTGTTAACAAAACTTTTCAATTGTGACAACAGCGTTTGACAGTGCGCGTACCGGTCCTACAGATAATCATTTATTGATTTTTAGTTGTGAAGCAAAACTTTTAATAAATTATTAAAGAAATGGCAAAATAAATATATTAAAACGCAAAAATATCTATTAGACAAATTATAGGATAAATCATAAGCAAAAGAGTATATTAAATGATCAAATATTAATCTCATTTCAATTTTACCAAAGACTATAAACATTCCAAGAGGACGCGTTTGTATACACGCATCCAATGCGTGATTGAGTATGCGTGTGTGTGTATGTTGTAGTGTGTATAATGTTTTATTTTATTAATTAAAGGTGTTTCTAATGCATATTTCACAAAAATTTTAACTTTCTGCACTCCTCCTTTATCTAAACTTTAACTGTGCAAAATTTTACTCTTCTTCGTCCACACAATTGGCGGCAAAAGTGGGGTGCTTCACGTATTTATATTATAGATAATGTAAATTTCTAAAACTTGCAACTTGTGATGTAGGTCAATATTTATGAAGCTCTAAAAAATTAAAGCCAAATTCTAATTGTCAACATAATTAGCTGGATTCTCTTAATTATTATTCTCAAGATTTTCAACATTATTATAATTAAAAAAATATTTACGTTTGCGCATGCTACCGTGACGCAAAGTACAAAACAGCTACGTCCGTTTATTGATAAATTTACTTAATGTAGGCACGTGTTACTTTGTTACTGCTTTATTATATGCATAGATAAACTTTATTGCACACAAGTAAAATACATCATAATATACCATTATGTACAAATACAGTCTTAATACATAATGTATAGATAACGATATAACTATCAGTATTTGTAAATAGGGAAGTGTTAATAGAGACAATAACATATTATTTACCTTCACAATTATAACAAATTATACATATATATATACATTCTGGAACACTTTTGGCGTCAGGCGCGTTGTGCAACGTTACGACGTCCCCTGGTTCTGATATTTTTTATTATAATCTTGAAGTGTATATTGCTAAGTTTTTCGATTTCCTACCCGATGATATATTTTATACTTTGTTTTCCGCGACATTCTTCTTGCAGTCGGGGCCGAACATTTTCGAACCTCGAAGCATGTTGGTGAAGTTTTGCGTTCCTGAGTATATTGTCTACAAATTACCTACTGCGCCGACTTTTTAACTTCCAGTGAATTAACGTGCGTAAATGCGGAGTTGGCAAAATTATAATGTAAGAAAGAGATACAAAGACAGTTTCTTCTCTTTCTTACAATGTTTAAATAATTTATACTTAAACTAATTTTCGTCCGCAACTTATGACATAGGACATGGGAAATATTGTTAGGTATCTTTTACGCTATGTTATTATTATGGTTTTTATTAAAAACCGTAATATGTTCTTTTATGTACCCCTGACAACACGTATGTAATATTTTGATGATCGATTAATATCGATTCAGAATATATAGAAATATATTGTTATTAGACGTCCTTGTATTTTGAATTGCGTCCATATTTTTTGGATATTGATAATTTGTATAATGTTGTGAGATAATCAAAGAAAATAGGTAAAAAGCAAAAATAAACTTAAGAGTAATAATCTATAATATTTAAAACAAAAATATCAACTTAAGACAGCAGCTATGATTTCAAATCGGAATCGAACTCGGTCCGCTCGAAAAGTCGTAGTATTTCAGATCTTTAGGTCAACTAATAGTTACACGGAGGAATAAAATTTATGTACTGAATCTTTCATTATACCAATATTAGCGTGTCGGGGACGCGAAACCACGAGCTACGATAAAACAGCGCAACGCGCTCAAGAAGTTTTCACTTAAAAAAAAACAAACATAATGTCATCACAACAATGGTTTTATGTGATCTAGGTTAAGATAAAAACATACCATAATATTTTTAATATAGAACAAAATAACGAGTACAGTTCACACCGAAATTTTCTAAAGTTATTCATGTCATGGCTGGGGTCATATTTCTGCTGTGGCGTTTAACTATGTACCTAAATAAGAATTTCAAACCAAAAAACATTATACGTTTTTCGTATTTTATTTTTGGGTATCTGATTTTATTTTAATTAATAATAAATATTTCTAAATAAATTAATTGTTACAACACTGTTACAGTTAATAATGTAATTATTGGATATACTTCTGTTTCTTAAATTAATTATTTTTAACATCAAATTCAGTTTTAGCAAAAAATCAACATTAAATTGGTATAAAATTTAAATAATTAACTAAAATCAATCTAAATTGAAGAGATACATTCTTAAACAAAATTAACGTATTCGGTAGTTAGTCCGGTTAAAATAAATATTAACCAAACAATTAACAATTATTCGCATTTTCTAGTGGTTTGATTTTTTTTTAATTTGCAATATATATTTTTTATAGTACATATTTTACATATATGATTTGTATACTACAGTATCATATCAGTTTTAAAAAAATTGTAAATCATTCAATTATCTACAAAAAAAAATTCGAAACAAGCGTATTCACAGTTTACGATACTTATGACATTTTATGTCATAAGTACCGGTTTTTTGTCATATTATGACTGAGTATTTTTTTAGCAGGCATAGGATTGATGTTGATTTTTGATATTTCACTTATAATAGTGTACCTAAGACCTCAGGAATATCAAGCAAATTTACAGCTCTTTTACTAGTGGTAGGGCTTTGTGCAAGCTCGTCTGGTTAGGTACCACCCACTCATCGGATATTTTACCGAAAAACAGCAGTACTTGTATTAGTGTTTCGGTTTGAAGAGTGAGTGAGACAGGGTATTTACAGGCACAAGGGACATAATATATTTGTTCCCAAGGTTAGTGGTGCATTGGCGATGTAAGTGATGGTTAACATTTTTTACAATGCCAATGTTTATGGGCGTTGGTGACCGCTTACAAACCAGGTGGCCCATAAACTCGTCCGCTTACCTTTTATATAAAAAATATGACTATGTGAATTATTCTAAGCTTATTAATATTTGTTTGTCTTTTTTGATCGAACAATGTATTTTATTTAATGAATGATTAATCAATGACTATTCGATGATTGTTGTCCATTGAAACTATTCGTAGTATCACACTGTAGCAATACGCATAGCAACAAGAATACACGCCACGCATGCCTCATTATATGACGTCATCGTTTGAAACAATGAATAGAATGTTTATTTGAAACAAAAAGCAGCATGCAATGACGTAGTATGACGTAATGTCAAGGTCTTAAGAGCTGTTTTTATTATCTTATCTATCTTCATATAATAATCTTCGCTTCAATTGGTTTCACTTCTTCAACGAAAACAACTCAACTTGCTAACTTCTTTAAACACGTCTTCACTCCACGCGCCGCTCGAACTGACTGAACGCGACGCCGCGGTAAAACGAGTATTTGTAGAATCAGCTGCGCATCGTCGATAGTGGGGAATTAAGCTCGGGAGTAAGACGCAAAACAGGTTTTTACGCGCCAATCATAATCCCTACTTTTATTGTAGACGCGCGCATTTGATATTATTTTTACATTTTTACAACTTATATTTTTCTTGTATTCCTATTGGTTAATTTTTACTCCACTTTTTGTATATGTACTCGTACTATTCATCAATCAATAATTCATTCCACTATATTCCATCGTTTCTACTGTCCATCTACGTCTATCATCTGTGTCTACGTCCACCTCCTAAAACACTACATGAAAGAAAATTAGCCATCTTTATATCGCGAGATCTGTTAAAAGTCGTTTTTTTTTGTTAGAGTGGAAAAACGAGCAGGGGGCTCACCTGATGGAAAGTGACTACTACCGCCCATGGACATCTGCAAAACCCGAGGGCTTGCGGGTGCGTTGCTGGCCTTTAAGTAATGAGTATGCTCGTTTCTTGAAGGTTGCTATGTCATATTGGTTCGGAAAAGTCGCTGGCGAAAGCTGATTCCGTAGAGTGGTTGTGCGAGGCAGGAAATGCCTCAAAAATTACGCTATTGTGGATTTCCAGACTCGAGGTGGTCAGGATGGAATTTCAAGTTGTGGCGCGATGTCCAGTGGTAAAATTTTGCAGCCAGAACTAATCCAAACAATTCCTCAGAACATTGTCCCATAAAATATGCGATTGAGAATGCAGAGATCAAGAGATGACAGAAATTCCTTAAGACAGCCTTAGCGAGAGACCAAAACGCGCATGTTTCCGAAGGATGACGCACCAATCTCTCACCAATCTTGCCAATTAACTCAGTCTTTGCCATGGCAATAAAACTTTTGAAAGACATAGAGGCAGAGTTGTATTCCTTTTTAAATGCGTTGGTATATACATCACGATATGCGAGAGAATTCTCGCTTTCGGCGTGATGCCATTTTGCAGAAGCGACCAAACCAGGGCTGGGATCTGCCAACGATGGGTATTGCAGATTATGAAATGAAGAGTTACACTGAAGAACCACATCAGCGACCGAGTCAGTAACGACATCTGAATCATCCGGCGAGAAGCAAATCCGCCCCCATGGATAGGATGTAAAGAAAGACCGCATTTCATCCCAGTTTGCTGACCTGTAGTGCCACACACAGTGGCAGCCCTCGAACAGAAGCCGTGAAGGGCGTGTAATCATCACTGTACTCCGGATAAGATAGTTGGCCAATGAGCCAAGCAGAGGCTCGTCGGAAACATGGTATTCGTCCGGATGAAAGGTCAGCAGAAGGTCTAACAGGGAACGTTTACGATCCTCCACGTCTGTATTTCGCGTTGGCGAGGTAACCAGTTGTATCAGATCATACCACTGGTGGTAGAGCTTTGGGCAAGCTCGTCTGGGTAGGTACCACCCACTCATCAGATATTCTACCGCAAAACAGCAGTACTTGGTATTGTTGTGTTCCGGTTTGAAGGGTGAGTGAGCCAGTGTAATTACAGGCACAAGGGACATAACATCTTAGTTCCCAAGGTTGGTGGCGCATTGGTGATGTAAGCGATGGTTAACATTTCTTACAATGCCAATGTCTAAGGGCGTTTGGTGACCACTTAGCATCAGGTGGCCCATATGCTCGTCCGCCTTCCTATTCTATAAAAAAAAAATAAAAAAAAAAATAAAAATAAAATCATATCTATAGATCTCCCCGCATGATCGGTGGTACATGATCCAAGCCATTCGGCATGGTGGACGTTAAAATCATTAAGAATTACGAGATAAGAGATCTGCTGCGGCACGGATTCTGTAGCTATTTGGATGTGCTTAACGAGCCGGTCAGTTTCGGTATTACCGCTATGAGACCTATGTAGGCACGCATAGATTCGCGTATGATCATCGCAGTCTACGCGTAGCCAGAGAATGGATAGTTCCCTCCCTTCAAGGCTGGCGAGGCGACGAGAACAGATATCCTCTCTGACATAAACACACACCCCAGCCCGCGGTACAAAGGAATGTTCTAACTTAAGCCCCGGGTAGGAGAGAAATGAGGTATCAGCCGGAGAGGATATTTGGGTCTCGGTTAGAAAGAGCAAAGCCAGCTTTGCCGTCTCAAGATGGAAGTGCAGTGGATGTCGGAAGGCAGTCGCCGCGCGATCGTATAATAGAAATGTCTATTCTAAGTAAAAATACCGTTACTTTGAATAGACATTTCTATCACGTCGGGGTCACCAGGTGTGGTGAACGCGACACTTACCAGATCCCTACAACCTATATAACTTATATAAATAAAACGTTATATATATAATCATATAATATCTTATATATTTTTCATACATAAAATAATAAATGTAACATAAATACAAATATTACTATAACATATAACTATACTATATATACTATAATACTTTATATACTTATATAAATTATATAATAAATATATAATATATATTATAACATATACATGTAATACACAATATAAATATTTACACTTTAAAATCATATAAATAATTAAAATATAATATAATAATTTATGTAATGTCGGAAGGCAGTCGCCGCGCGATCGTATAATAGAAATGTCTATTCTAAGTAAAAATACCGTTACTTTGAACAAAGAAACGTAAGCGCATCGGCTCAGCAGTCGGCCGCCTTCCGCCAACCAGTCGAATCCTAGATCTCGTACTGATCGCACGTCGCTTCTAGTTTGTAATTTGCTACACAATTTTGCACCTTAAGTCTTTGTAATAAGTCATACTTCCTTCTTGCAATAAAACTTATCTTCATACTTCGTTCTTCTCATTCTACTCTGTGCTGTGCCTATCTTTATTTTTATTATTTCTACAAGAAATAAATTAGTAGTGGAAGAAACTGTTTTAATCAACCTTATCTATAACATCAACCACAACTCCGCTACAGAAGTAATGCGAATTACTATGTTGATTTGAATTTTTAAACCGAACTATTTTCATGAATGTAGCGCGTTGGCAACGTCGCAACTTAACGTAGTATTTGGAAGCGTATACGCGGCATTAATATACGCGCTGATACACGCGCTGATGAACTTTTGATAAAATTTTTTAATCATTTTACCAACATTTGTAAGTCCACACATTTTTGTTCTACGGGTAGCTATGACCATAAGGCCTCTGCCTCGAATTTTGCGGGCAGCGGGGCGGCGGCGGCGGCGGCGCGGCAGCGGGGCGGGCAACGCATACCTGTTCTCCAAACTAGCGGGCAGATCGCGCGGCACTATAGCGGTGTAGTGTTGTGTTCGTGGTTGTGTTGTCGAGATATTTGTTTTTATTCGCGAACGAAATGTCTGAAAAACGGCTACATCTTTTTGATTCAAATTTATTCCTAATGCTCAATTTATTGTGGGCAAAAGAAGAAGTGGATCCCTACTATAGGGCAAGGAAAATAAATGGCGAGTTTTATCGAAATTATGAAGAACAGAGACAAAATCCCGACAAATTCTACGACTAATAATTGGTTAATTATTCTTCTATTTTTATGGTTCACATCTTTGCTGTTCCATATGGGTGTCCTCTCAAAGATTGCCGAAATAATTAGCTCTTGCACGTCCGAAGACATTTTGATACGTCACAAAAAAAATGTACAACACTATACCTACAATGCAGACGCGCAACGCGGGCGGTCACCGCTTGACTGGAGTGCACCGCTCGTTGCCCGCCCCCGCGCCGCTCCTGCACCGCTGTATTCGAGGGCCGGTCCATTTGATTATACGCGTAAGGCCTCTGCCTCGAATCTCGCGGGCAGCGGGGCGGCGGCGGCGGCGGCGCGGGAGCGGCAGGATCTTACGCGTATAATCAAATGGACCGACCCTCGAATACAGCGGTGCAGGAGCGGCGCGGGGGCGGGCAACGAGCGGTGCACTCCAGTCAAGCGGTGACCGCCCGCGTTGCGCGTCTGCATTGTAGGTATACTGTTGTACATTTTTTTTGTGACGTATCAAAATGTCTTCGGACGTGCAAGAGCTAATTATTTCGGCAATCTTTGAGAGGACACCCATATGGAACAGCAAAGATGTGAACCATAAAAATAGAAGAATAATTAACCAATTATTAGTCGTAGAATTTGTCGGGATTTTGTCTCTGTTCTTCATAATTTCGATAAAACTCGCCATTTATTTTCCTTGCCCTATAGTAGGGATCCACTTCTTCTTTTGCCCACAATAAATCGAGCGTTAGGAATAAATTTGAATCAAAAAGATGTCGCCGTTTTTCAGACATTTCGTTCGCGAATAAAAACAAATATCTCGACAACACAACCACGAACACAACACTACACCGCTATAGTGCCGCGCGATCTGCCCGCTAGTTTGGAGAACAGGTATGCGTTGCCCGCTCCGCTGCCGCGCCGCCGCCGCCGCCGCCCCGCTGCCCGCAAAATTCGAGGCAGAGGCCTAAGATCCTGCCGCTCCCGCGCCGCCGCCGCCGTCGCCCCGCTGCCCGCGAGATTCGAGGCAGAGGCCTAAGGACGTATGTGCAAACGCTGTTAAAAATGGCGTCCGATATGCGGACGTCAAAAGCAGGTGGACGGCACTTTAAATGCAAATTTTTCTTCAGCGGCTGCCAGTTTGTTTCCAGGATGTGTATATATATAGTATATGGCGTATAGTAGTATACGGCGTTGGAATCGAAAACATCTGAATCTCCGGTCTTACATCTAGCCAATAAGCAATTAAGCAGTCAAAAACCAAATGTTGTCCAAATTTGTATATATATATATATATGTTTTGCGCAGTTGCCTAAAATTTACTTGAGATTGGCCGCCGTGGTCGAAATCGGTCAGGAGGACATCATATGTCATCTGTTTCTTAAATGTTGTTTAATAAGATATAAAATAAAAATATTGTTTTGTCTCAGCTTACATAGCTTATTATTATTTCGAGGTTTATATCTTTGACAATTTGCTCCAACAAATGTTGTAACATTTGTTTATATAATACATCTAACAAAAGTATTTAACAAATATTTGCGTACTTTTATTACAAGTATAAACGTACTATAATATTTTATTATAAGAATATTATATTTCTAAACAATAATTCCGATGCTCAACTATCAACTCTAGCTACGTTAATTGACCGATAAATTTAAAGCATGTTATAATTTGGGAAAATTGACCTAAGACGAAACAACTTTTTTTTTATTCAACAGCAAAAATCTATAATCTACTCACCAATTAAAGTATTAATAAAAAACCAAGTTGACAGATTATAGTCAAATATGTCAGTTTCTTATATATTTCAGCCAATTTCTTATATATCTTACAGCAATTAAACGATCTTATGATCCAGTACGAAGTAGATGAAAAAAAAATTCCAAATGTTGTATACATCCAAACTAACCTTTATAACCTTTAAATATTTCAGTGCACACTGAATCCGATTAATTGTTCCTTTAGGCAGGAACTTTTATGAAAAACCTCTTTTCATAAAGGTTGCCTGGAAGGGATCACTGTAAGTGATAATTAAGGCCGTCGCATACTTTGTGTACAATCTGTTCTTTAATATAATGTTTGTAAACTGTGTGTAATAAAGACTTAATATATAAATAAAAATCTTTGTACTTTCTATAAGAATGCAGTTTTGTACATTATAACTTACATATATAAAAAAAAACTACTCATTGCATGTTTTGATGTATATTGTTAATGGCATTTGTGAAATTATTTAGAAATTATAATTTTTTAATTTAGCTTCCACCCATTACGTTCGCGTGTAAAAGCGGTGTGAGGGGTTACTATGTCCTTTCGATCATCGGTTGAGCGATTAATACCTAACAAATAAACAAACAATACGCTTGTTTCGCATTCGCGCTTATAATATTAGTGGGATTGCATAGTTTCAGTTCTGATCACGATAATCGTCATAAATGTAGAATGCTAATTACAATTTCTGGTCGTGCTAATGAATATTTAGCCGAACACGCTTTGTTTGTTTTATAATACAATGGTAATTGTCCGCTTCCATGCATTCACATTTATTTTTATTGGACATCTTTGAATGAGTTCAATAACGAAAAATAAAAAATCCTTGTTATGTTTCAATTGATGTTGTTAATTAAATTGTATTGCTTAAAAAAAACTCAATAACAAAATTAATGTGAAGTTTTATTCAATTTAAAACATATTTTTACATACTTTTATCAGATATCGAAGAGATATTCCATTGGGTAGAAAACGTGAATCATAATCAAAGATTGTGGATTAAGTCCAGGCAAACACCGCTGTACTCTCGTGTGCTTAGTCTGTGTTAATAAAAATTAGTCGATCCTTAAATGTTATATTCACTGATTTATCTATGAACAGTCTCGATACTAGATAGCCAAAATGAGCATACGACATAACTAATGTGACTTGACACTGCTCTATATGGGTTAAAAAACGAAGTGCAAGAAAGATAAAATGAAAAATAGTGACTATTTGAAAATTAAATGTTGAATCCTTTTTAAGTAAATATGCCTGAGTTGTCTGGTATTGAATTGCCAAAGTATTGATATTTATTTAATCGGTGAAGAGTAAACAGGAGAACATATTGAACTAACATTGGGTTATAGAAATTTGCTTAGATCAAATATTGCGAGAAATCGCACTTATTGAACTAAGCTTGTACGCTCACAAGCATAAAAAGTATATTATGTAATCAAAATTCTTAACCAGTCCAAAGTACATTTAACTAGCAAATTCAGTAATAAATACTGTTGACTGGAAAGGTTGGTCAAAAGTATTGTCCGAAAATCATTGGTATTGTTTTTCAATACTGTTTTCGACTGCAAATTTGAGGGTTAAAGTCATTTTAAGAAACGCTCTCAGTCAAAACTACTTTTAGTCGCTAGGGCTTCGGTCATAACACTTTTGACTGCTTTGGTTAGGTTGTGATGTTGTGTGAATTGATATTTATATAATAGTATATCACCATTATTCGGAAGCAAACATTTCACGAGTGAGTAATGAAATGAGTTCTCACAGAGCTGCTGATAACATTTTCAAACCACGAGTGTCACCCAGTACCTGGCACCTACTTTTCTACCAGACGAATTCTAACTAACTAACTAAACATGGTAAAGTTTTGTGACAATAATGTACATTATTTACTTTAGGATCCCTACCGTCAACCTCACCTGCTCGTAATGCATCCTGCTAATCAACGAACGAGGCTCTGGCGACCGAAATCGTGGCGATATAACCACACAAATGCTGAAATCAAAAAATGCAAATCCTGATAGCGGACAGCAGCGCTATCAGCGAAAGATTTCCAGCTACTGCGGTCACCAACCCGCCTGCCAAGCATGTTGACTAAGATATAGAACAAATGAGAAACCCTATGAGCAACAACACAAATTCACGGCCCCCAATTCCCGGTAATCGCATTATTCCTGGCCACAGTACCAGCCATGGTAACGGTGCGATGGAAGGTGCTAATCCCCGGGCTACGGCAGGGTACCACAAACGTTGACTGTTTCTGGACACGTATAATGGACGCTCTCTGTGGCTGGACGACAGATCGGGATGGTTGGCATTCTATGGGGGAGGCTCTTATCCAGCAGTGGACGGCAAAAGACTGAAAAAAATTCCGTAATTCCGTAACAGCCAGTGAATGTCCCACTGCTGGGCTAAAGGCCTCCTCTCCTCTTTTTGAGGAGAAGGTTTGGAGCTTATTCCACCACGCTGCTCCAATGCGGGTTGGTGGAATACACATGTGGCAGAATTTCAGTGAAATTAGACACATGCAGGTTTCCTCACGATGTTTTCCTTCACCGTAAAGCACGAGATGAATTATAATCGCGTTTGAACCCACGATCATCGGTTAAGATTCCTGCGTTCTTACCACTGGGCCATCTCGAAAAAAATAATAATATATATATAACGAGCATACGACTTATATATATTTATAGTGATTATCATTAAGATGTAGAAGTAGTGGCTGTTTCATCTTTCGTAATATGATTTTAGCCTTATCTCGTGACTTATTCTAAAACGGGCATTATTTTACTTCACTTCTAGCTGCTTCTTAGCAATTTAATATTATTCATGACTTTAATATTATTCAATATTAAACAGATTGTTTGTTTTTATGTTATTTATATTTTGATGTAATAAACTCTGTTTTTATTCCTATTTACTGTAGATCTACATGTGCAATTTTGTAAATATTTAATTTTATTAGATAAAAAAGAAACAAAAAATAATTAAATTGTTTGAAATAAATAATAATTTAACTCGTTAATTATAATTAAAAGTATTTTAAACAGATTTTGTTTATATTTTTAATAGCAATAAAACATTACAACATTGCTATCCGCTTTATAACAGGCGTTGGTTCAGTCATTTTGGAACTAGAGTACATATTGTTTCAGCGGCCGAATATTAAAACATGTTTATTTACATGAATATATATCTTAAATACATACATTAGAAACCCGTTATCAATTTAGTCAAATTCTTAGATGCTGATGGCCATATTTTTCAATTACACGTAATTTGTTCGTAAATTTTTCCTCCCATTAATCAGACAGAAATGGTGAAAATTTGCGGGGAAATTGCTTCCATAATTGTCGTGACATTTCGTTATCTTCAGTACGTCTATAATGATCTTATTTTTGATACAATTTAGAGAACCATATAGGTATTTGGTATGCAGAATGTACCTAATTTTGGTATACAAATACAATAGTGTGTGTGATATTTGTTACGCAATAACTCTCAAAGGGTTGGGTTCTAATTTACATTATAATAATAATAAACTGGGACATTTTTCATACAAGGCCATCTGATCCCATATTAAGCAGATTTTGTACTATGGAAACCAGACAACTGATATACTACATATACTAATTTTCTTTTGTAAATACATACTTATATAGATAATTACACCCAGACTCAGGGCAAACAAACATGTTTGTGCACACAAATGTCTGTACTGGGTGGAAATCGAATCCACAACCTTCAGCGTGTAAGCAATCTACCGGCCACGCCACCCATTAATCATATTATATTATAATAGAAGTAAAAAAAAAACTTGGATTTAATATTCGTTGATTTTCAGCCATATATTAACTATATTTTGTTATCAAATATAATATTATGTAATTTAATTAACAGAAAAGAATTTTCTGATAAATAGAAGAAGTGGCAGCTTTATAGCTCATAATATAATCTTAAATAAGAGTATAATACCTTGCATAACGTTAATTTTAATTTAAAAAAAATATTTGTTATATTTTAATTAACGTCTAGCAAATTATCAATTTAGTTGATATAAATTTTGTACGTATTAAGTAAGTATTTATTTGGCATGTATCTTGTGTGTCTCATTTATATAAAAAAATAGAACATAATAATAATTATTATTAAAATTATCAACTACACATAATATACAAATACACTAGTAAATATTTCCTACATAAGATCATTAAATTATTATCTACTATATTTAACTTTAAAAACAAAAATATAATAAAAACTGTATAAATATTTAATGATAAATTCTCGACATTTTATGATTTATTAATTTTTATCTCTTTAATGAATTTTTATTTTGCTTGAATTATATTTCTTAATAACATATTTCAAAATACATCTTGAAACAATTAATAATAATATGACAAAAATAATTATAACTACCAAGTATAAAACAATTTCAATTTCATAATCCAAGACATATTTGCCGAAGGGACGCGGAGAAGTTCAGCTCCATGACGTAGAACGTATTCAGTCCAAAAAACAGCGCGGTCAAGAGACGATTGAGGGGAATCGAATATTATAGACCACAGTTTCATTATATTATTCAAATATCTGAAACATGAATTAAAACAATAATTAATTAAAAATCGATAATAATATTTATTAATATACTATAAATAACTTTTATCATCTAGTCATATAAATAAGCGATCGTATAATTGGAAATTTTTTATATTTATTTGTGGAATATGTGTGCGGCAATATATCCATTTCAGCATTGTTGGTATATCACAATACACATTCTACGGTCACATTGCAATATTTAGTATTACTGTTTCGATTTCAACATGATTTCAACATGAATGAGCCAGTGAAACTACAGGCACAAGGTACATAGCATCTTAGTTCTCAAGGTTGTTGGAGCATTGGTGATTTAAGGAATGGTTTATATTTCTTACGGCGCCAATGTTTAACAATAATCATTAAAAAATATATGATATGGGAGGCATTCGTCTGGCTCTTATAAATAAAATAATTTGTCGATTGAAATCATATTTATAAATAATAATTACATATATATTGTACTAACTCTTTATCGCCGTTTACAGTTTCAATTGCACTTTTTAATTCATCTTCCGTAATCTTTTCTATGTCTAATTTTAAGCCAATTTTCAGCTGAGTATATTTATTTACATTAAACCATTGGTTCCAAAATATTGGCAGACCTACGAGAAGTACCGCAGCGGCTATGGCTTCATCAGTAGATTGCAGGCCTTCTTGTGTTATAAATAATTTGATATTCGGATGTCCTGTTTACAAATCAAATTTGTATTAAAAGACCATATTATTTATTATATTAATATCACTTATTTAATACAAAAATAGTAATATATACAAAAAAATAAAAGAAGTCGAGATGGCCCAGTGGTAAGAACGCGTGAATATTAACCGATGAACGTGGGTTCAAACCCGGGCAAGCACCTCTAAATTTTCATGTGCTTAATTTTTGTTATAATTCATCTCGTGCTTTTCGGTGAAAGAAAACATCGTGAGGAAACCTGCATGTGTCTAATTTCATCGAAATTCTGCCACATGTGTATTCCACCAACCCGCATTGGAGCAGCGTCGTGGAATAACCTCTAAAACCTTTTCCTCAAAAAGGAAGAGGAGGCCTTAGCTCAGCAGTGGGACATTTACAGGCTGTTACTGATACAAAAAATAATCTATTTGATGGTGGGACTTTGAGTAAGTCTGCTTGTGTAGATACGATCCTTTCGAAACAGTAATACTTTGAATTGTTATATACCGGTTTAAAAGGTGAGCTCACTGGAGTAACTACAGACACAAAGAGCATAACATCTTAACCTACCAATGTTGTTGGTCTATTGGCGATGAAAACGATGTTTGCTATATATTTAACTGCAACTGTTTATGGGTGGTACTGACTTCTTACCATCAGGTGACATTTGTCAGACTACCGACCTATATTATATAAAAAAAAAAACTTACGGAGAAGATCTGATTGGGGAAACCACTTCGATATCTTAATATTTTGAGGTAGCCCAGATAATTCGTTATTCCACTTCCAATAAATGTCATATGGCAATTTTGAAAAAACATTGATTGGTATTTGTAGCGTCTTATCAGTAAATATTGAACACTCGACGGATGTACCAAAACTTACATATATAGCACGTTTTACATTAATTAATTAATCTAAAGATGACTTCAAGTCCTGCGAATTGCTCTTTTTATTTTATTTTTTACTATATATATTATTAATTAATATAAATTAAATATTTGTCAGAAAATCTCAGAATTTATTAATTATTAGTATTTTTTATAGCCTGTGCACTTAAAAATCAGGGAGCAAACTGCTTTACTCACAAATTTTTCTTTATTCATAGAAAAATTATATATAAATATTAACATAACAAAAAGTAAATGTTATTATTGAGTTGTCGAGCTAAATTAAATATTGGTTCATGAGACATTTTAAAAGATTGTTATAATTTTTTATCGTTATTAAAAATATAACTTTGACAGAGCGTTTTGCGGCTTACGATGCAAACCTCCTAGATATATAACATTTGGAGGGACTGGACGATTTGAATCCCAAATTGAATGTATGTTTAAAAATATCATCTGAACATTTTTCTTCAATTCATTTATCGTCGGAGTATTTTCACCGTATACTTTTTTATTTATTTCATTCTGTGATGTCTCTAATTCATAATAAGCATTTTGTAATTGATATTCACTAAACAGTGCCGAAATTTTATCCCACATTGAAAAATATTTGTAACTTTTTCTTGTCGCTAGAGGATATAATATTGGATGAACGACGCCACCCACAGTTTCAAATGTATCGAAGCTACCTCCAAAAGAAATTATGTATATAACTGGTGCTTTTATTAAATGTGATAAAATTAATGCCGTTTTGGAACAGTCTTCAATCAATATCAGGTCAAATTAATGGTATTTAATTAAATTTTGTACTTCATTGCTGTGCGTCACATTATGCACAAGTTGAGAAGCTACCTTAAAAGTAGTCTGTAATTGATGGATCATTTCTTGGGATTTGTTCAATTCACTAATTAACAATTAATTTCGAGCTTCCGTTCTGAGGTGCGTTAAATCAATTTCTGTGTAATTATCTATTTTTTCATCTTTTGCAACAGATAATGCGGTTACTACGGTAACTTAATGGCCTCTTTTTGTAAGTTCCTGCGTTACTGACTAAAATACTAGCTGGTGACTAACCATTGGTGCGGGGAACACCCCTAAAATCCTTGCAGATTTACATAAGACAAGAGTAGTCAAAGTCACTACGAACCACAAAATTTTGAACATTATAATTGTTGAAAACGGAAATTATAATGATTGTATTATTGTTTAAACATCACACTAATGCAATTGCAATTGAAATCTCACACTAATGAAGGCATACGAGAAGTTTCTGTATTATCTATATAATGTTTTATCTTAACTATATTGTGCAATATATTATTTGTACTTACTTTGAAGATAATACTGAATAAACTTATTATTTAATTCCTACGTTCTTCATTTAACCTAATTTTTTTTCCAGAATTCATTTGAATGTTATCTTTTAATCTACTAACAATATTTTTATTATAGTTTCTATTAAACGTATAGTACTCATAATATTGTTATAAACGATAAAACATATATAACATATGACGTCATTCCCACTGATGTCGATACAAGTGCACGAGTGTTTGCACAAGCACAAGCAAATTCTCTCTATCTCACTCTCATAATTTTACAGGACAGCAAAAGCTGTCACGACCGAAAATATTTCAGGCGCATAATTAAAGTACGAATGTGACCTGTTCTAACTTTCAAATTCTGAACTGCTACTGAGAGATTTCGATCTATAGTCTTTTATGATAGTAACAAGAACAACAAATCGGATAAATAAATAAGTGAAAGTTGTTATCTGAAATAAAAAAAACAATTGATGTTATTGTTTGAGTTTAATATCTTACTCAAATAACTATTTAAATATCAAAGTTACCTATTCCATTTCCCCTTAAAATTGAAATTTTCCAAAAATCCTTAACGTATATTTACGTTTAAATATCTTTAAGGAATTATATTGTTCGTTTGTCTTAGAGATTTTATTGAGTAAAACATCATTTATTTTTATAAATCTATTGTGTGTGTGTCTAAAGAGTGTTTTAGGTGCTCTTCCGAAGTTTGAATAATTTTATTTCTTAGTACACTATTATTAGAACAAAAATATAACAGAAATAATACAATATTGATTATGGAAACTATAAATGTCGGATGCTTAGATTTAAACATACAAACTGCCTTTTTAAATCCTAAAATCGAAGAAGCAGGAATCAAGTTATTTGTTAACGCTTTCCGTGCCCGTTTTTAATAATCCGTTGAGTCACAGAGCTAATAAAGGAGTAACATAATAATATGTATATTGCTTGGGCGAGTACTCTCATATCGTAGTTAGAGGCACACTGCGTCTCGCAGAGACGTACATATATTATTTTCTGCAAAATTTGAGCTGC
Organism: Nymphalis io; assembly: GCF_905147045.1. Lineage (NCBI taxonomy): Eukaryota > Metazoa > Arthropoda > Insecta > Lepidoptera > Nymphalidae > Nymphalis > Nymphalis io. The sequence goes on along the minus strand of NC_065910.1, from coordinate 5,637,399 downwards.
CGCTAATATTAAATCTTTGTTGATGTTTTTTTTCAATATTTTGTTTGTTCAACTATAATGTTATAGTATCGTTTTATTTATCATTTTTGATAAAAATTCAAACAGTTACTTATTCCATAAATACGCATACCACGCAGTAACGCATCAAAATAGCGTACCGTAACTAACCGTTGGACTTTATCATTACAAGACTGAGATATGAAGTTAATTATTACAGAATAATATTGCTGATATTCTTTTAAAAAAATCTTATAAGTTTATTTAACGTAAATAGGATTTATATATAATTTAAAAAAAAAGACATCAAAAACGTAACGGTATAAATAATTATATTCGAATGGCACATAGTATCAGAGTTTATCGGTCACGTTGAAATTTTTTACACCTCATTTTATAACCTAAAGTTTTTATCACGCGCCACACTTACTCAAAGTTAATTCATTACAACCCAGACAAATGGCACCAGGGGGAAAACGGCCTTTGCTTTATATAGTACCGCTACTCGCTCATAAGGCTCAACCCTTGCCAGTACTAATAAAATTTTGACAACGTTGGGGCGAACGGTAATAATTTCTTGTTTCATATTATTTAGTTAAGTCACTTGTTTAAAATTTTCTAATTGCTTCAATTTCGTCGATAAAAAATTATATGACACAAAGGGATGTTTTGTTTATTAATTTCCTGACGAAATCTACATTTAGTACCTACCCGTCCTTTCTTTTCACAGATTATGTAAGGGTTTTTAATCACATAATATTTTTTTAAATAATTATGTCGATAAGGAGGTTTCTATGATCGCTTTCGACCACGGCGACCATTCTAGACTAGCCAACTGCACAGGACGTATTTATAATGGACATGAATGTGCGCATTCATAACTACACTCGCTATTCACTCACTTTCATAATCAAGTGGGGCTGCAAATCTGAAGCGCAGAACCAAGGCTTTAAGCGCTTTCCGAGCCAGGTGAGTGTAAGCTGCCACTCGTATTTCACCTACCTACTAAAAGAAGGAAAATTAAAAATTTAAACACCCAGGACAGACATTTGTTCGCATGAACATGTCTGTTTGTCCTGAGTCTGGGTGTATTTATCTATATAAGTATGTAGCACATAGCACAAGCTTTGTACAAGCTTAATTTGGGATCAGAAGGCCGTGTGTGAAAAATGCCCCAGGATATTATTATTATTATTATTTATTATTAATCTTTCGAATTCGAGTCAAGGTAAGCGGCCAGTACATCACAAGCCTTCGATTTGCCAACAACTAAACGAAATGCTGCAAAACCTAAGTGAGTCTTCCCGGCGTGTCGGTCTCTATGAACTTGAACAAGACCAAGTTTATGTTCGACAATAATTAAAATATGTAAATGAAGCTCTTTTGGCTCATTATCTAAATTGCCACATTAACTTCAACTTTATACGTCAAAGTTTATCAATGGTGGAAACACTTTGCACTATGTACATTCTACAATTAGAAAAATTGACGCTGGCTTTGTACAATAAAAGTTAACGAACTTAAAAAAAAGAGACATTTCAGATTGTAATAATATTATTGGAAGCAATAGCTTTTAATGTTGTTTCTCTTTACAGGTTAGTTAATAATAATAATTTGTACTTAAGTGTAAAAGTGTAAGTTATATTTGCAAAAGTAATTTGTGATCATCATCATCATCATATTCAGCCCACATTAATCCACTGCTGGACATAGGCCTCCTCACAGGCGCACCAGTTCTCCCGGTCCTGTGCTAGTCGCATCCATTGAGCACCCGCCATCTTCCTAAAATCGTCTGACCATCGGGTGGGTGGTCTGCCCACTTGCCTTTTTGCTTCTCTAGGCCACCACTCCGTGACGACTTTAGTCCACCTTCCGTCTTCTCGTCTGGCCAAGTGTCCAGCCCATCTCCACTTTAACCTCGTGATACGCTTCCCAATATCTTCGACTTTCGCCATTCGTCGGATTTCTGCGTTTGGTACACGATCAACGACGGAGATGCCTAGCATAGCACGCTCCATCGCCCTTTGTGCAACTTTTATTTTGTGCATATTATGCTTAGTAAGCGTCCATGTTTCGGCACCGTAGGTGAGTATAGGCAAGACACATTGGTTAAACACTGGTCTTAAGGCATTGTGGGAATTTGGATGTCAACGTATCTTCGAGCTTTCCAATGCGTCGTTCGATCTCCTGTAATTGAGATATCCGATCAAATGATAAACGATGTCCAAGATAGATATAATCGCTGACCACCTGTACGGCGTCCTTACCTACGATTATGTTAGGTGCACGTATGTGGCGATTAGTCATTTTGGTCTATCTCAGTGAAACTTCTTGCAGATCTGCTAGCATAAATTGAAGTTCTTTGGTGCTCTCTGCGACAAGAATCAAGTCGTCCCCGAACCTAAGGTGCGTCATGGGTGTTCCGTTTATATTGATACCTCTCTCCCTCCAATCCAGCGTCTTCAACAGATCTTCTAAGACGGTGTTGAAGAGTTTCGGCGAGAGGTTATCGCCTTGTCGGACCCCTCTGTCAACAGACACGAGGTTGGTGTTTTTGTGCATGCGCACCTGCATAGTCGCGAATTTGAACAGCTCTCGGAGGATATCTACGTATCGCTTGTCAATACCGCAGCGATGGAGAGATTGAAACACGGCCCAGTGTTCGACACTGTCGAAAGCCTTCTCGTAATCAACGAAGGCAAAGCACAGGGGTCGGTTATACTCATTGCACTTCTCCATTAGCTGCTTGACAGTATGGATGTGGTCCATAGTTGAGTATCCACTCCGGAAGCCAGCTTCAATTTGTGATACGTTTCATAAAAGAATAAATTTCTCTTTACAGAGCATTGGTTTTTTGTTTCAATAAACAACTTATTACAAATATATGGCGGCGAGTCTATGGCGCCATTAATTTATATGCAATATTATTTTAATAATGACTTAAAATAAAATAAAAGAAATTTCTTAAATTTATTTTATTAATTTTATATTTTATTTCGTTATTTGTTTTCCATTAATCAATTCGTATTGTAATATCGTATTCGATTTCATTCGTGCTTCCTGGGCTTTATGTTTTTTTATCTATAAAATATTATTATTATTATTATAAAAGACAAACACAAGTAAAAAAAAAGAAGAACAAAAGTTCAAGAGAAGCCATGTTATATAAATAAATTGTTATATAATTAAAATATGTATCTTATCGGATTGCGGATACAATATAAATATTAAATTCTGTTAAAAGTTGAAAGTTACCAGTTGTGGACCACCTGATGTTAAGTGGTCACCACCGCCCATAGACATTGGCGATGTAAGAAATATTAAAAATCTCTTACATCGCCAATGCGCCATTAACCTTGGAAGAAGAACGAAGATGTTATGTCCTTTGTCCCTGTAGTTTCACCGGTTTACTCTTCCTTCCAAGCGGAACCTATCAATACTAAGCATTGCTGTTTAGTGGTAGAATATCTGATGAGTAGGTGGTACCTACCCAGACAGTTTTACACAAAGTCCTACCACCAATGGATCAGTGTGGTGTAAGCTTTAAACCTTCTACTCAAAAAGGTATTTTTTTTATATCTGCCGGTAAGGCAAACGGCTCCACTCCAGCTGATGGTAAGTGGAACTAGAGTCAAAACGCGACGACGGCCAGTACAGTCGAAAAGAATGTACTCCACTAGCCCCCCACATCTTGCTGGCCCGCAAGATGCCTCTTCACGCCTTGTTTGAAGGAACCCAGGTAATAGGTGCCGTGGAGTACCGGCTTAGAATAGTACTCCCCCAATCTCATCCCGTGGGTGTCGTAAGAGGCGACTGAGGGACGGGGAAAAGGGGGGATGGGCAGCAGCGTCCCCCCTCCCATAAACATCTTACCCCCTACTGCGCTCGCCAACACGCCTGCCCAGCGCGGCGAGTATGGGCAAACCCCTCCCTAAATGGCAGATGCGCCCAAAAAAAGGCCCCCAGTTACCGGCAAGCCCGCTAGGCCCGACCAAGGTAGCGGTCGCGGTATCGGCAGGGCAGGGGGTGCTAAGAATCACCGGTTCACGGCAGGCTACCATATAAAGCGACTGAAAATGGCAACGTATAATGGACGCTCGATGAGGCTGGACCATCACCTCGCCGAATTAGAAGTAGAGTTAAGTCATATAAACTGGCATATACTGGGGTTATCTGAAGTCCGAAGACAGGGGGAGGACACGATAACTCTAGAGTCCGGTAACTTACTCTACTTCCGCGAAGGTGATAACCTCTCCCAGGGTGGTGTCGGTTTTCTAGTCAAAAAGGATCTCATTAGCAGCATTGTGGAAATCAGTAGTGTGTCGAACCGGGTAGCGTACCTTGTCCTAAAACTTTCCGACAGGTACTCCCTGAAGGTTGTACAGGTATATGCGCCAACTTCGACATACTCTGATGATGTGGTCGAAGCGATGTACGAGGACATCGCAAAGGCCCTCAACGACACCTCGAGGGCCCACTACAATGTTGTTATGGGAGACTTTAATGCTAAAGTGGGAGTACAAGATAGCGGTGAATCGAAAGTCGGACCTTACGGCTTGGGCTGCAGAAATCACAGGGGGCAAATGCTGGTAAACTTTCTCGAAGCGCAGGGGCTTTTTTTGATGAATTCTTTCTTTCAAAAGAAGCCTCAGAGGAGGTGGACCTGGCGAAGCCCCGATAACGTGACAAGGAACGAGATAGACTTTATTATTTCGAATAAAAGGCACATATTTAGAGATGTTTCAGTGATCAACAGGTTTAATACCGGAAGTGATCACCGCTTGGTTCGAGGCACTCTAAATATCAACTTAAAAGCCGAAAGATCGAGAATGATGAGGTCTACTCTCCGACCTACCATGCTCCAAGCTGCTCAAGGCTCCGAAAAGTTCCAAATGGAACTTCAAAATCAATTCACCGTGTTGGAAACCATAAGCAGCATTGATGAGAGAACCGACACGCTGGTCAAAATACTGCAAAACACATCCCGCAAGTGTTTTCCGCCACAGAGAAGAGACAACGCACCAAAACTCTCTGCTGAGACACTCGAGCTCATGAGAAAACGACGAGAACTACCATCGTTTTTGTCAGATAAGGCCTTAAACCGAACAATAAAAACGCTGACGCGACGCGATCTCCGACGCTCCAATACCCGTGCCATCATGGCTGCGATTGAGCAAAATCGGGGATCGAAAGTGTTCGCTCGCAAGTTTGGGAGGCCGCGTCTGACAAAACTTAAAACTGAAAATGGTGGGGTCGTTACCTCTAGGCCTGAGATTATCGGAGAAGTAGAGAGGTTTTATGGGCAGTTGTTCTCTTCAAGATCGGATAAACCCGTGGGAATCAGTATTGATGACCAGCGCGCCCCTCTTATGCGCCATTACTCCGAGGAGCTCCCGGTCGTTGACCAAGGAGAGATTAGGGCGGCTCTAGAACAGCTTAAAAACAACAAAGCTCCGGGAGATGACGGAATCACAACAGAGTTGCTTAAGGCAGGCGGGACCCCGGTCCTGAAAGAGCTAGCAAGCCTCTTTAATTCCGTCATCCAACATGGCAAGACCCCGGAAACGTGGAGCGGGAGTGAGGTGGTACTGTTTTTCAAGAAAGGTGATAAAACCCTCTTGAAAAACTACAGACCAATCTCCCTCCTGAGTCACGTGTATAAGCTGTTCTCAAGAGTCGTCACGAACCGTCTCGCCAGACGACTTGACGAGTTCCAGCCCCCAGAGCAAGCCGGCTTTCGATCAGGCTACAGCACCGTGGACCACATCCATACTGTTCGGCAGATTGTGCAGAAGACCGAAGAGTACAATCAGCCGCTGTGTATGGCATTTGTGGACTACGAGAAAGCCTTCGACTCCATCGAAACCTGGGCAGTGCTCGACTCATTGCAGAGATGTCATATCGATTGGAGATATATCGAGGTACTGAGATGTCTGTACAACGCCGCTACAATGACTGTCCACATCCAGGACTGTAAGACGAAGGCGATCCAACTGCGCAGAGGGGTGAGACAGGGGGATGTAATATCCCCGAAACTGTTCACCAACGCGTTGGAAGACGTTTTCAAAACGCTGGATTGGACTAGGTATGGAGTCAATGTAAACGGCGAGTACATCTCACACCTTCGATTTGCCGACGATATCGTCATCATAGCAGAGTCGCTGGAACAACTCACCGAAATGCTGCGTAGCCTAGGCGAGTCTTCCCGGTGTGTCGGTCTCGGTATGAACTTGGACAAGACCAAGGTCATGTTCAATAGGCATGTCGTGCCGGGACCGATATACGTCGAGGGGAAACCTCTCGAAGTTGTTAGTGAATATACCTACCTAGGACAGATAATACAAGTCGGTAGGAACAACTTCGAGAAGGAAGCCGATCGAAGAATTCGCTTGGGATGGGCAGCATTTGGCAACCTTCGTCAAGTCCTCAAGTCGTCTATACCGCAATGTTTGAAGACGATAGTCTTCAACCAATGCGTCTTACCTGCCATGACATACGGTGCCGAAACGTGGACACTAACTGCGGGACTAGTCCACAAATTCAAAGTCGCTCAGCGTGCTATGGAGCGAGCTATGCTCGGAGTATCTTTGAAGGATAAGATCAGAAATGAGATTATCCGGAAAAGAACCGGAGTCACCGACATAGCTTGCAAAATTAGCAGGCTGAAGTGGCAGTGGGCTGGTCACGTATGTCGTAGGACCGATGGCCGTTGGAGCAGACGAGTCCTAGAGTGGAGACCGCGAATCGGCAAGCGCAGCGTAGGGCGCCCTCCAGCCAGGTGGACCGACGACCTTAAGAAGGTGGCGGGCACCAACTGGATGTGGAAGGCGGAGGACAGGGAGCTTTGGCGCACCTTGGGAGAGGCCTATGTTCAGCAGTGGACAACGATTGGCTGTTGATTGATTGATAGGTAATAGGAGGAAAGGAACACGTAAGCTGGTAAAGAATTCCATTTTTTGGAAGTGCGACATAGAAAAGTGTTCATTAGCCAAGCAATATTGACATTTACAAGCTATTTATTTTATGCATGTTTGTTAAAATGCTATTAAAATGATAATGAGGTTAACGTGATCAATAAAGTGATAGTAATATTCAATTTATGCATGATTATTTAAATTAATACAACTTTGTGACATTCGACCCTTAACAGTTAGGCAGTTAAAATATTTTTACAATCATTTCAAAAAGATCCTGTCTCGTTATTAAAATAAAAAAGTTAACAAACTATCATTCGTAAAACACGATAAACTCTGTTCAGTTAAGTTTGAGAAAATTATATCACGTATTTCATTTGGTAAATATTTGCCTTATAATAAATTACGTTCGCATTTTTAAATTCATAATCAGTAGCGCCAGCTTACGAATACATCCATGCCGCTTAAAAGGGTTCAGAAACGAGACAAAGCCAACCGTGGAATAAAATATAACGTTGGTTTATCAAATAATTGATAGTATTGTGTTGGTTGAAAATAAAAATCAATTGTAAAGTCCTTCCTAGACGCTTTTTTAAAAAAAATCTCGACGGTGGAACATTTTTCCAATTAAAATATCGTTAGACATGATAGCGGCAACAAACGTGACTCTTATTTTTATTTGTATTTTTTTATTTATTTATTGAAAGAGATTTTTATAGAATTTACTAAGAAACAAGCTTGAACTCTCAAGAGAGTTTATCTATTCCGTCATTCGCTTAAGCTAGTTGAGATTTGAGCCCAGGACCTCATGATCGGCGGCCTTATATCAAGCCACTAGACCAAAGACAGTCAATTTCGTTATCATACAGAAAGAAGAAACGTATGTAGTTGGTAATCCAATTATTCTTTTTATTATTTAACTAGCAAGGAAGCTCCAGCGTGTTATTAGAAATAAGTCTGTAATATTACTGAATAAGGAAGTAATGAATTGAAATTTTACACAACGCTATTTCAATAAGTCGCTTCGTGGAAAAACATGTTGAAACATGACATTAATATATGCAACTCGCATAGTTAGGAATTTAAATGATAACTATTATTGTTATTTGAACAGTTATTATTTGTGAATATATTTTCTTGTTTAAAATAATGTACGAATAATATATTTCGTATTTTAATTCTCATAAAATTCTCAATTTAATACACTTATCTTTTTTCGAATATTCATTATTTTAAAATCATTTGAGTTGGTAATGAAAATAACACCTGAAATTATTATCCCACCAGATCTTATTAATCTGATTTTTTTTTATAAAATATAAGGAAACAGTATAAAATAAAGACAGAATTATATTAACACATTATATTAAAGACGAACATTATTTAAATAAATAGCTGCTTTAAACCGTGGATGACGCCATTTTAACGGAAGAAGTAAACAAGGCACCTAATTAAGAACCCTATACACTGAAATAAAAAAAAACTAGATTTTGATGTAATTTTTTTAAATAATTCCGTTGTATTTACCTAAATTAGCAAAATGATATATACGTAAGTATCATGTGTAAGCCGATTCGAAAAAAAATATCAACGAAAAGCAAGAATGTTGTACTGAAATTGAGACAGTACGTACATATGCGTTTTTTGTAGAAAAACATTTCTCAAATTGCCGAAATCGGATTTCAGAATGAAGTGTACACGGTCTATAAAGTAAATCCTTGTATCGAACGAGCCAGCCATTACCCTACATCCGTTTAAGCAACTCTGATATCCCTTATACAAATTAATTATTCAACAACCTGTGCTCGTAACGAATGTAATGCTATGTGTTAATCTTGCTCTATTAAAGCTATCCGTTCATTTTACGACGTGACTAACTATTTTTATTTTATGGATCTGTAAAAAACTTAAATAAAACCTTTAAAAGAGAAATAAGTAATTGACAATCAATTTAAAATAAATAATAAGAATTGAAGAAAGGTTTCTCGACAGCTTACAATAGTAGCGAATACTACAATTAAAATATGGACTAAGATATATTATTACATATAACTATACGAAAATATCTTTCTATTTTCTACTTGAAATAATATATAAACTATTTTATTTTAAGCTAGCTATGCGCGGAATGCGTTGCGTTAAGTCGCGCGCTGTAAGTGCCTCCTGTGTTATGCCAGCAACAAACCAAGCCAGTGGAAACAACAACGATTATATTATGTTTCCACCATATCAGATAAATGAATGTAATAAATTATTATTGCGGAAATATATTTGTCTCACATAAATCCTTCAAGTAAATAACAAAACGTCGAACTAATAAAACGTCCTATGAAAGAGGATTGGTGTTTTAATAGGCTACGCAGATATAATGAAGCGCAGTTATAAATATTACTTATTTGTATAATTTGTTTCCTTTCGTAACAAAAAACAATAGATAAGTTTGTCTTGTATATAGATATCTGCTTTAGCTCAAAAGCAACATGGACAGGTACAAAGATACACTGGTGGTAGGGCTTTGTGCAAGCTTGTCTGGGTAGGTAACACCCTGAGTGGGTGGTCAGATATTCTGCCGCAAAACAAAGTACTCGGTATTGTTGTGTTCCGGTTTGAAGGGTGAGTGAACTAGTGTAATTACAGGCACAAGGGATATAACATCTTAGTTCCCAAGGTTGGTGGCGCAATGGCGAAGTAAGCGATGGTCAACATTTCTTACAATGTCAATGTCTATGGGCGTTGGTGACCACTTACCATCAGGTGGCCCATATGCTCGTCCGTCTACCTATACTATAAAAAAGACACTTATTTTGTGTAGTGTAGATAAGTCTAACAATATACATAATTGTAATTCTATTAAAGTAACGCCTTTTGAGGAGTTAACGTGGATCTTACTCCACCATGCGGTTCCAATGCGGGTTGGTGGTATGTGTGGCAGATTTTCATCCTACACATGCAAGTTTCCTCACATTTCCCTTCACCGTCGAGCACGAGATAAAAATATGCACACGAAATGTCGTTTTCGTTTAAAAATTTAATATACGGAACCATTGGACACGATATACAAACTTTATGAACTTTTATATAAACTAAAGAAGCATCGTTAGGTGTTTTTGATTTACATATTTATCGCTTCACATAAACTGAAATGTCCATTCATTGAATATTATCATATCTTCGTTGAGGACAGCTTTCATGATATTTGTTTTTTTATTTTTTATATATTAAATACAAGTGTAAATTCACCGCCAGTAGCTGTTTGACTGTTATCACAGCTCCTCTGATTAATGAGGGTTTGAAATATAATCACTTTGAATTCGTATGTTGGTCACACAATTTTACTGGATCGAATTTCACAGTCATTTCAAAAACTGTTATTCTATACGTGTCCCAATTTAATGAACTTATGAAAAAGTAAAAATAAATTTATATTCATATCGAAATACCTTTGAAAACAGTTAATAAAAAAAATCAGGCAATCATAGGGACTGCCGATAGTAGTGAAAACTTGAAACTGTTAAATAAATTTGTCCAATTTCACTCCTATTTGCACTCCAAGTAATAATTCAACCCTTTTTTTATATAGCTGTTTATACATGGTTGGTTAACTCGGGAACTAAGACGAAATGTACCTTGTACCTGTAGTTATACTGGCTCAATCATCCTTCAAACCAAATCTCGATATTACTAAGTATTGCTGCTTACCAAACCAGATGGGGTCAAAGTCCACCAAAGTACCACCAAATATTTGATTAGTTTAAATTGATAGATATTACCTTTAACCTTATATTTTATATTAACCTTCTCCTCAAAAAGAGGAGAGGAGGCCTTTAGCCCAGCAGTGGGACATTCACAGGCTGTTACGGTTTCGGTACGATAGATATTATCAATAGTACATGTAATCAATTATGTGATTTTTTTTTATCATAGTGTAAAGCTAGGTAAAGTCGAAAACCAATTAATGCAACGATTAAATAAGTTGATACACTTAAATATCGTTTCACCACAGACCCGTGTTTAACTGCGCAAATTGATTTGCACAAGTAATCGTGAACAAGCTGCACTTGACGTTGCAGCTGGTTTTCAAACCTATTTAAATAAATGTTGATTAATTGACAAATCATTGTGAATAACTTTTAACTATTATCTATGTACAGAAATGAATAATTGACTGATAAACTTACATATCGACGCACTTTCAAAACGACTGGGGTTAACACCATGTTAAATTGCATACGGGTTCCTTTTACACAGTTGGTTAGCGCTAAGGAAGGATTTTTGAAAATTTAACCTCTAAGATAGTGGGATGAAAGTTTCTATCAAGAATTTTCATTTTTGAAGAAAGAGTTATGGAAATTCGTTATTTTCAATATTGAATTATGACGATTTTTTGGATGTTAATATCTAAATACCCGTTTGAGGTGTGTTTATGAAATTACACATGCACATATGCATCTCGCAAGTTTCAATATATGAGCCAAATTTGACATGTTTATGTGAAATATTTTTTGAGTTATGAGGGGGTCAAAAGTGGCTCCAAATGGTTCGTGTATAATACACACCGTACTGCTCGCCAGTTTTGTTAGCTTGAACTTGACTTGACACGCTACCGCGTGTCTTGATAAGGTGCCTTTGAGTAGTGTTTCAGTGAAAGTTATTATAAAACTTTATAATTGAAGAAAACCAACAGAAAAATTAACACATAGCAAAGGAAAATAAATCTAATTTTTTGCAGCAGTACACACACTCACAAGGAGAATGCATTCTACATTCGTAGAGAGCGGTGGTGAATGACGAACATTCGCGTTTCACATCAATATATTATAACTAATTGGTTAAAGTTCTTATAGAGTAAATCTTTGTACATTAATCGTTTTCAAAGTTAATTGACCGTTGAAAAATAAGACTTGAGTACGCGAGGCACTACGTTTCTTTTTAAAATACAATACTAAGATAACACAAATACAATAGTTTGCTTTTAAAATTTCAACAGGAATACAATACAATATACATTTTAGTTAAATATTAAACAACTAATGATAATTTGATCTGATTTTGTTTACAGATAGTATCAAAGTAGTATCATATTATTAACTCCTAAGCATATTTTATAATATAGCATGCGATATATTTTTTCGATACAAAAATTTATAGCAGATAATTGTGCTATGGTAATAAATTCAGTCGATCTCTCGCCGAATAGGAATATCTAAATATTTTGGTCACGAACCATCGGCTGATGAAATTTAGCTGATATTATATTACGTTGCTGGTTTAAATTGAATTTTGATACAAATGTTGTAATCTTTTAAATATGATATATATTTAAAAGGTTGTTCTATTTTTCAGATCACTCTCATATAATAATAATTTTCTCGTGAATCATTTTTTGTCGTACAATTTCACTGATTAGTATTACTCAACTATTCACTACCATACGCACAAGTACACCATGATATTGGATAGAGTGGAATATAATTCACCTGCACTATATTTCTTAACCCTTACAGTCCGATGACACGATAACTTAGTTCCTCCGTCACCTTTTTATCATAGAACTGCGAGGCATCGTAAAGATCTGCACCCGTACGTAGTTGATTTATCTAAGACACGTACGATGCTTCCTCGTTTCTGATACGCACCGCTAAGATCTGGAATACCCTCCCGACCTCGATAATAGTCAAGCGCCAGCTTATATATTAAAAAAAAACATTGGACCACGAGTTAATTCAATAGCCGTTCTATAACCGAACAAGCAACCGAAAAACCTGCCCGCCTCCCTCATATGCGGGCAGTCACGGGCAGAAACTAGTACGTTTATAATTTCAAATTAAATTACTCAACTTACGACCCCAAATTTGTTATTCAATTCGCAACAACCCATGTCTATGATTTCTTAATTAGATCATTAAATTATATTCAAAATATATATATTCCAGGTAATCAAATAGATGGTATGTAATTGAGCTCTAAAGTATATAATAATCAGATGCGACTAAGTACTGTGTCACTGTCTGCTATGCGTATTCATGTGGAGCTAGAGTCAGTCACTGTTTCACAATAATATGTGGAGCGTTTCTTGAATAATGAAAATATAAACTTTATATACCACAGTAACACCCTGTGAATGTCCCACTGCTAGGCTAAGGCCTCCTCTCACTTTTTGAGGAGAAGGTTTGCAGCTTATTCCACCATGCTGCTCCAATGCGGATTGGTGGAATACTCAAGTGGCAGAATATCAGTGAAATTAGACACATGCAGGTTTCCTTACGATGTTTTCCTTCACTGTAAAGCACGAGATGAATTATAATCATAAATTAAGCACATGAAAATTCAGTGGTGCTTGCCCGGGATTGAACCCACGATCATCGATTAAGATTCACGCGTTCTAACCACTAGGCCATCTCGGCTTATATACAGTATACTGAAGACTCAGTTTATATACAATATACTGAATATAAAAACTTTAACAATTACAATTAAAAGTTATAGAACAACACTTAAACATTATTTTAAATTCATATTAAATTTTAAATGCTTTAGTGTCAATTTTGGAAATCAGATTATTATTTAATTTTTTGTTTTTTTTTTTTTTTATTTCTTGGACAATGGATTTATTTCCCATTGTCTTTTAGTACAGATATTTCTTGGATCCTGTAATGACATATAACATATTTTTATCCTGTTCGAATGAATGAAAAAGATGCTTATGCTCTATAAATTGGTATCACAATTTAATTAAAATTTGGTTTGTGGATTGGTTCTGTGTTGAAATTACTCCTTGGATGCTTTATGTCCCGTTGAAATGCATAGTTCCAGTGGGATTTACACTAATCCAAAATTTGTAACGCCTGAACGAATATTAATCGGAATCCGTGTGTGTGTGTACTCCCTACAATCTTCATAGATAATAAGTACAAAATAGTAATATCTGCTACATAATAATCTACTGTCCGTCTAAGGATATTGGCCTTGGATGGAATTTGTAACATAAATTGGTGGCGTGTTTGATCGATACTATTTTTAATCTAGGAACATGTATGTTTCTTAACTAGTTTATGAAACAGTTTATCAATTTAAAATTGTTTTTTTTTAAATCCTGAATACCTGAATGTTGGGCTGGATAGCGTCAAATACAGAACATAACAAGAATGAAAATCCTGATCAAAGGCATGGAAAAACGCCTTTTTTATTCCAAAATGCCCAGACTTAAAAGTACTAAAACTTTAATTTAGTTTTACAGGTCTTTGAGAGAAATAGTACCTGTTACAGAAGTTGTTAATTTTTCGGATAAAATAGATAAGAAAGTAATATTAAGTTTAATTAAAAATCTCGGAAGTATAAATAGCTCGACTAGAATATTTCCCAATGTTTTTTTTAAATTATTTTCATCAATCCCTTAATATCTTTGCCAATTGCTGTAATGCACTTACAACATGAATGGTCCTTATAAGATAAAAGCAGGAATTCCGTTTGACATTCATTGTTCAAGACTATCGAATGCCTACTTACACGTACTAGCTGAAAATACAATACATATACGTTACGCGCAAAGGGATACAACATACTTTAAAAAAAACTTGAAAAATTACTCTAAAGTTTGTCTTCAGCTACTCTTTTCATTGGTTCTTTCAAAAGCTAAGTTTCAACTTTCAGTATTAAATAAAATGGAAAAAACAACTATCACAATTATACATGGAAAGGCTCTGGATGAAATACTTTCCGTATTTCCCTTTAAGTCATTAAAAGGTTTTTTAAATTAACTTCGATGCAAGCGTTTTTTCAACTCTAAGCCGTGTTAAAGTTTTTAAAAAACTAGTTTTAAAATTTTGAATGAGCCTTCGAGGAGTTGAGTAAAAACGTAAATTCGTTTGATATAAAGAGTTCTAATGAAATCCTTTTCAACTTTCTATAGATGGATGTTTTATAATTATAAAGAGGCCTTATATCGTTTCCGTAAATAATAAACGCGACTTAGCGCATAGTAGAATATAACTAGCATATAATAAAAAGGTAATTTTGTTATAACATTCAAAAGAATATCACAAAGTAAAGTCAGAAACCGGGATAAATTTATTTAAAATTATTCCATAAATACACTGTTTATTCGTTTTTTCACGTTTTAATTACTCAGCCAATCATCATGAAATTTAGCATTTTTTTTATATAGATTAGGAAGGTGGACGAGCATATGGGCCACCTGATGGTAAGTGGTCACCAAACGCCCTTAGACATTGGCATTGTAAGAAATGTCAACCATCGCTTATAGCCAATGCGCCACCAACCTTGGGAACTAAGATTTTATGTCCCTTGTGCCTGTAATTACATTGGCTCACTCACCCTTCAAACCGGAACACAACAATATCAAGTATTGCTGTTTTGCGGTAGAATATCTGATGAGTGGGTGGTACCTACCCAGACGAGCTTGCACAAAGCCCTACCACCAGTATACAAATTGTCAAGGGCTTAGAAAAGGACATTAAGCGTGGCCTTCGCTACTAGTTAGTCATATTAAACGCCCCGAATGTTTCAAACTTTTAGCAAAAAAAAAATCAAGCGCGAACAAACTCAGAACAACACATTTACTGTTATGACAAATTACGAACGGAAATAATTTGAATACATTTAATTTCGTTTGTGTATGTTTTTATGCATGTGTGAGTGACAGTGAAAAAGGTCGGGAATTTTACATCGTGTCAGGGTTACGCATTATTGTTTCGACTAGGTAATATTTTTTGATGAAATAATAATTTTAAAGATAGAATTATTCTGAAATTGTCTATGCTGATTTGTATTTATTTAAAATGAAATTCCTTACTATTAATTTATCTTTTAAATAAATTTAAATTGATGGACGGAGATTTCAAAATCAAGGTTAAATAGAAGTAACTTGTTATACCATTAATGTTATGACCGATGTTGCTTACTTGCGTTTCTAAAGGATGGATAGTTCATTGAGGCAGAGTACTACCAATGACCCTATTCTATAAACATCTAAGGAATCCTACAAACATAACGACTTTTTTTAAATTAACATATTTTTGATCATTCAATTATTTAATTCAGCATTAATTTTTAAAATATATATTGACAGCTATGTATGGTAAGAAGTCACCACCGCCCATATTTATTGGCGAGTATTAACCATTTATACTCTAGGCATGGCCCTGTGGTAAGAACGCGTGAATCTTAACCGATGATCGTGGGTTCAAACCGGGCAAGCACCACTGAATTTTCATGTGCTTAATTTGTGATTATAATTCATCTCGTGCTTTACGGTGAAGGAAAACATCGTGAGGAAACCTGTATGTGTCTAATTTCACTGAAATTCTGCCACATGTGAATTCTACCAACCCGCATTGGAGTAGCGTGGTGGAATAAGCTCCAAACCTTCTCCTCAAAAAAATGGAGAGGAGGCCTTTAGCCCAGCAGTGGGACATTCACAGGCTGTTACGGTACTCTAGGCAAGCGCGCACCACCCTAGACTGTATCTTCACTTTCCATTAGGTGTGACAACAGTCAAGGGCTAGCCTATATAATTAAAAAAAAAATCATCACATCGCCTATGTGCAACCTCTTGTGAAATAAGATGTTATGTCCCTTGTGCTTGTAGTTACACTGACTCACTCACCCTTCAATCTGGAACACAATAATACTAAGTATTGATGTTTTGCGGTAGAATATCTGACGAGTGTTTGTACCAACCTAGACGGGCTTGCACAAAGCCCTACCGCCGAGTATTTATTGTTAGTATGTTTCACTGTAATGTAATAAACCAAGAAGCTGTTTTATTTTATATAATTAATCGAGATTTCAAATATATTTTGAATAGTCTACAGCAGGCTTCGAGAGGTATTTATTTTAAGAACTAATTTTTAATAACGAGTAATAATTGTTGCAATAAAATGTTTTAACATTTTTAATTTAATTTGTTGGGTTACAACATTCTGCTTTTTATTCAATTTCTAAATAATATTGAAGGACTGTGTGAAATATTATTTAAAGTATACTTTTTTTATATAAGAAATAGTACCTACTTCTAAAGTTAAAGCATAACTTATATTGTGGAACACGATGGTACTGCTTTGAGCAAGCCAGGTGTCTAGGTACAACTCGCTTTCAGTAGTTCTAACGCTAAGCAGAAAATCAGCAATACGTTTTATTTCTGGTTTTCCGGTATAAGAGTATGTCAGTCAATATCTATGAATGGTGGGGACTTACCATCATGAGACTTATCGCACCATCGGTATTCTCATTTTAAATAGAACAAAGAGGAAAGGGAAATTTATATAAAATAACGATATTTTTTACAAAAAAACAAACATTTTTGTGTTATTACTTTTATGCTGATGAGAGAATCCGATGAATGTCATATTACTTGTATATATATATACATTTATGTGTAAGTATATGTTAGCTAATAATAGAAATAATGAACGAAATAAACAAATTTCAGGAAATATAAAATATTAGAAATATTAGAAAGAAATGATAACGACCGTAATGATGTTGAAGAAATATGATGAATATTACATAAAAACTAATAAATATAGAAGCTTAGTTTGTGATATTCCTGACGCTAAAGTCGGTTTTCATTTTAGCTCCATCGCAAGTGTCCGTCTTCATTTCCACGATGCTGCACGACAGCATCGTGCAATTGAATTGAAGGCAATTCGTTTCTTAGTAATTCCTAGAGTTACAGTTTACTATATATGTATGTAAGAAATTGATTTCACAAAAAAAATCATATAATATTCAGTTTATGTGAACGAATCTAATACAATATTTTTAAGCAATGTTAGTAATAATTATTAATTAATTAATTGCGAAATTTACCGTCATTTTTTCTAATTTCCTTTTATCTCATTTCTTTTAGGAATAAGAGTAATAAAACCTTGTCGGGGTACATAATACTCACTGTACTTGCACTGCTCGTATAGTGTGGACGCGCTTTAGTGAATATTGATCTCTTAAATTTTTGAAAAAAACCGCTTCGTTTACTGGACTCTGTTTCTTACAACTTCGTGACTCGGCTAGCTAAAAGGAATTTGTGATTTGTGTTTATGATAACTTGGCGCGTAAAAAGGACTATTATGGCTGCAGAACAAAATTCTTCTCGTCGTCCGTACTCTAATGAGGAATACGCTGACATCTTATTTTGCTATGGATATTGTAACGGTGACGCCGCAGCTGCTCGTCGTGAGTATAATCGTCGATTTCCGGATCGCCGGACACCTGACAATAGTGTCTTTATTGGTGTGTATCGTCGAATTAGAGAAACTGGTCGCGTGCAAAGGAGACAATCTGATTCCGGACGCCCTCGTGTCCGTTCTCCAGATGAAGAAGATGTAATTATTCGTCATTTTCGAGAGGACCCTACAGTTTCCACCAATATTGTGGCAAACCGACTGGGCGTATCTCAATGGAGAGTCTGGTTTACTGTCCACGCGGCTGGATTGTATCCCTATCATTACACACCCGTACACGTGATTGAAGAAGGAGATCCTGCAAGACGTTTAGATTTTTGCCGATTTATGCTACACTGTGATGCAGAAAATCCCAATTTTTTGAGAAAAATTTTATGGACAGACGAGTCAAAGTTTGACAAAGATGGTATTACTAACTACCACAATATTCGATATTGGTCTCAAAAAGAACAGGGAAACCCTCACAAAAAGCGATTAAGCGGTTCCCAAAGACGTTTCTCGGTAAACGTCTGGATGGGGATTATCAATGATAATCTTATTGGGCCACATTTCCTACCTGATAACTTAAATGGTGAAAGTTATGAAAGCTTGCTTAGAGAAATCCTGCATGAGTTACTCGAAAATGTTTCGCTGAAACTTAGGCAGAGAATGATATTCCAGCATGATGGTTGCCCCGCACACTTTCGAATGTCCGTAAGACAGTGGCTAGACAGCAATTATCGTAATAGATGGATTGGCAGAGGAGGACCAATCCCATGGCCAGCGAGAAGTCCAGATTTGACTCCGATGGACTATTATGTCTATGGGAGCATATGAAAAGCCTGGTTTATGATGTTTCACCAGTACAAACAATTGAAGAACTCAAAACAGGAATAATGAATGCTGCAAATTCTATTCGACATAGCTTGAGTAGTGTTGTAATAAAAAGTGAATTAAGAAAAAGAATGCGTATTTGTATACGAAATAGGGGATCTCATTTTGAACACGAATTATGAATAATAAACAGTGTAATTTCGAAAGTATGGAGTAACTAAAAAGATTAAGTATTTTGTTTTTGATTTAAATTCAAAATTGCAATGACAGCTGGTTTATCTCTCCTTTTTTACCTATTACCCCTATTAAAAATAATCTTTAACTACTTTGCATTGAGGTCCTTTTGTCTTTGATCCAGATTTAATTTCTTAACAATAGCATTTCTTAGAATTTCCTACCTGGTCTCTTTGTTATCTAATTTTCTCCTGAGTTTATGATTGTTACTGTACTTTTTATGTACCGATGGATAGCTAAGGAAACGCAGATGTTTTTAAAATGATCCGCACGATAAGAGCCATAGTGATTTTTACAAAAAAATTGCGAGTAACTTAAAGAATCAAAATTAAAAATCGAAAAGTTGTACAGTTTTGGATCTGTAATTTAAAAATGCTTGAAGATTGTTTTTGTTTTATAACTGGTTATTATTAACTAGGATGTACCCTAGCAAGAAATACAAAAAAAATAGGGAAAATACGTTGATTTTTTTTTTATTGAATTTTAGAATCTTAAACATCCTTTAAATAAAAAAAAATATTAAAAAATTAATAACTCGAAAACGATACACTTTTGCATAAGCATTTTAGGGGTCATTTGATAGCTATTGTCCTGAACTATAACCCTTTAAAAGGATCGTGACATATTACCCTGTAGCCCTGTATAAAACTCTGCTTCCATAAAAAGTTGGTGGGTAATTAAAAAAAAATAGCGAAACAATATAAACGATAATTTTAATAAACATTACAAAAAAATTACTGTATTTTGAGCCGTTATTCTTTTTAAAGTTCCCTTAAAGCACTGAAACAGTCCAGCAGTGGATTATAATAACAATGATAATGGTGATGTAAGTAATTACTATATTTTTAAAAAAAATTTGGTAACAATGATAACTTAAAAAGTCGAGATGGCCTAGTGGTTCGAACGCGTGAGTCTTAACCGATGATCGTGGGTTCAAACCCGGGCAAGCACCACTGAATTTTCATGTGCTTAATTTGTGTTTATAATTCATCTCGTGCTTGACTATGAAGGAAAACATCGTGAGGAAACCTGCATGTGTCTAATTTCATTGAAATTCTGTCACATGTGTATTCTACCAACCCGCATTGGAGCAGCGTGGTAGAATAAGCTCCAAACCTTCTCCTCAAAAGGGCCTTAGCCCAGCAGTGGGACATTAACAGGCTGTTACTGTACTGTTACTGATAGCTTTACACTGAAAACAAACTGTTCAAAAATGGCTTCGACTTGACTTTTACGAATATTTTAATTAAAATCTACATATAATAAAGACTGGAATTAATTTGAATATCGAAAATGAATGAATACCATAAATCGTATTGCTTGATAATAATAATAATAATAATAATATCCTGGGACATTTTTCACACACGGCCATCTGATCCCAAATTAAGCTTGTACAAAGCTTGTGCTATGGAAACCAGACAACTGATATACTACATATACTAGTTTTCTTTTTGTAAATACATACTTATATAGATAATTACATCCAGACTCAGGACAAACAGATATGTTCATGCACACAAATGCCGAGATGGCCTAGTGGTAAGAACGCGTGAATCTTAACCGATGATCGTGGGTTCAAACCCGGGCAAGCACCACTGAATTTTCATGTGCTTAATTTGTGTTTATAATTCATCTCGTGCTTAACGGTGAAGGAAAACATCGTGAGGAAACCTGCATGTGTCTAATTTCATTGAAATTCTGCCACATGTGTATTCTACCAACCCGCATTGGAGCAGCGTGGTGGAATAAGCTCCAAACCTTCTCCTCAAAAGGGAGAGGAGGCCTTAGCCCAGCAGTGGGACATTAACAGGCTGTTACTGTTACTGTTACTGTACACAAATGTCTGTCCTGGGTGGGAATCGAACCCACAACCTTCGGCGTGAAAGGCAAGTGTTCTACCAACCACGCCAACCGGCTCGTCAAATATTATTAATTGTTATTCTTACGTTGCTTGATAATTGTTTCAAATATTATTAATTGATATTCTTACGTTTAGTATCATTCAGTATACTTCTATACGTTTATTTTCGAATATATTTGTTTGAAAATAAACCTATATACTTCTTCATTGAATATCTTATTGTGAAAGGAAATGATCTCGATAACGCTCTGGGAATAATCATATATGTATATATTTTTAATAGGTAAGGTAGCCAATTGTGCCATCTGACAGTAAGTAGTCGCCCATATTATATTATTTATACTGGTAACATTATTTCGTTATTATATTATGTTGATACTGTAGGACTTCCCTTTGTTGTACTTGAAGACCATTCAGAAGTAACGTACCTTCAGATCTAGTTCTTCGAAGAAATCAGATCGTATAATATATGTTTTGAATGTGAAAAATAAATAAATATTGTCTTTGTTTAGAGACCAACTTCAAATATATAGCTTTTTTCACGTTTGGTGAATTGCGGCAGTTGTCATATGCTGACGTCACTAGTTGTGCCCTCTTTGCGCCCTCCGACGGCAGCTGTATGACTTTTCTCTTAAAGTGTGTTTGTAACACTACAAGGAAATGGATTCTGTAAACTTTTACGGTTTGGTTTTATAGAAAAGGTAAGAATTTTTTTACTGGTGGGACAGCTTGTGCAAGCTCGTCTAGGTAGGTATCACCCACTCATCAGATATTCTACCGCAAATTAGCAGTATTTGGTATTGTTGTGTTCTGGTTTGAAGAGTGAGTGTAATTAAAGGGATATGGGACATAACATCTTAGTTTCCAATGTTGGTGGTGCATTGGTGATGTAAGCGATGGTTAACATTTTTACAATGTCAATGGCCCATATGCTCATTAGCCTACCTATACTATAAAACAACTGGTACTAGCATAAAAGATGTGCAAGACATTACTCTCATATGTATACTTTTATTATCATTAAGCATTCGTATAACACAAATATTTAGAATCATTTAGATATTTGAACAGTGCCTTACCAATATCATACGTAAGAATAACTAACTTTGCTAGTACGAACAATTTACATTTAAATTTTTGTATTGCAAACGTATTATCATAGTAACGAAACTTAAAAGTTATGAACAATAATAACAAATCGGGAGCACCAGCTTTGTTTTGACTTACGGTAACGTAAATTTCGATGGCTGCTTATTGCCCGAGTGTGCTTCATGCTACAACCTATTTCTACCACAAGGGGAGTAAATACAAATAAATTTATAATTGAAATGACATCATAGCATTGGTTAAGATTATCTTTGATATTCAATATGATATCGCAATAAATATAACCCATGATTATAAGTGGCTTGTAATAACTGTTTTTACAGAGTACGTAATTTATTAGATTCATAAATGCACTCAATAGTTTTATATAAATGCACTAATTCAATTACATACAAGCACATAAACGTTAAAATTCCAGACTTACTTAAATACTAGATATGGAAATAAAATTATATATTGTATAGTAATTCAAAATTTATACATTTTTGTCATCTCTTACCGTTAGAAAATATTATTTTATTAAAAATAATATATCATTGATTGTTATTGATCTTTTTTTTAAATTAGAACAAATAGAAGCATTTTTAAATAACACTTTTTATAATGGTTTATGTTCGACTTTAGACTTTTAATATAAAGCGACTTCGAGAATTAAGGAAAGGGACCCATTCTTAAAGGATTTATTGAAATTTTGAACGAAAAGATAAACCCAAGGAAAGAAAACCCTAAATTTGTAGCTTACGGCGGCATATATATACGGCATTGCAAGGCGTATTGATCTTCTTTTATAATTATTCTTGTAACTAAATAATTTTTTGTAAATTATTATTTAGGTCACCACATATTACACCCCCACACACCCAGACAACATACACACACACTATCGTAGGTATACATGTCCACTCGTCGTTAGCGACAATATCAAACAACTTGTAGGCTTATAGTTTTAAATGTTTTAGCTTCACGATACGACAGACACGAAGATCCGAGCACTGTCTACGTTTTTTTTTTGAGTAAATAAAAACTCGATTAGCGAAAAGTATATAAATTCATTGCCCCTAATTGGGTATTTGCCAAGCGATAGCGAACAAAGCAACTGGAATAACTTCAGAAGGTCAAATGAGGGTTATCGGGATTTATTGTAATGGGCAGTTGGAAAAAGTTTTGGGACCTTGCTTATCTTGAAGAAAGCAATAACGTTGATGATTCCATAAGCTTAAATTTGTATTAGAGTATTGTTTTTATGACTTTTAAGTTTAATAAGAAGCTAGCCAAACGCACTGACAAATGTGTTCTTATTAGTAACGATCCGAATAACGTTTGTATAGAGATAAAATATTCTATTTTTATCAAATAAGTCACAATAAACACGATGGTCGATGGTGGTTTAGGTGTATTTGAAAATAAATTCATTGTACATCACCCTCGTGATTTATCGAACCCATCCAGGCTTATAGACCAGCCCTAACATGTCAACAGCTGGATGTACATATATCAAGCTGTTGACATGTAATGTTATCGGATGTCTTCTTTCGAGGCATTTTTGCGCATCGGATAGCATTTATTCAAGCGTAAAGGATTGCCTATTGCCACTACAGCGTGCTATGTTTGAAGACGAAAGTCTTCAACCAATGCGTCTTACCTGCCATGATATACGGTGCCGAAACGTGGACACTAACTGCGGGACTAGTCCACAAATTCAAAGTCGCTCAGCGTGCTATGGAGCGAGCTATGCTCGGAGTATCTTTGAAGGATAAGATCAGAAATGAGATTATCCGGAAAAGAACCGGAGTCACCGACATAGCTTGCAAAATTAGCAGGCTGAAGTGGCAGTGGGCTGGTCACGTATGTCGTAGGACCGATGGCCGTTGGAGCAGACGAGTCCTAAAGTGGAGACCGCGAATCGGCAAGCGCAGCGTAGGGCGCCCTCCAGCCAGGTGGACCGACGACCTTAAGAAGGTGGCGGGCACCAACTGGATGCGAAAAGCGGAGGACAGGGAGCTTTGGCGCACCTTGGAAGAGGCCTATGTTCAGCAGTGGACAACGATTGGCTGTTGATTGATTGATAGAATATCATCAAAACAATCCAAATATCTTATATCATAATGTGTATAGTATTTATAATATTTTATTTAAACGGATATAATTCCATATACCGAAATAGTACTTTCACTGACCTTTACGTACAGGTCTTTAAAAAAAAAGAACACTGAATGATTGAGTGAAAAAATTATATTTTTTTTCAATTGTTTTTCATGCACATGTGTGTACATTAAAATAACTATTGTATAAAAATCTAATTAAAATAATATTTCACATCGTCTTTTAATATCGTATAGTAATGGGTTCAATTTCAATGATAAACGTTAAATAAAAAGCGAAATAATATAACCCAGCAACTAAAATTAAGTTGTCAAATACATTTTATTACAACGTCTCATTATTAAGAACTAGCTAAAATAAGGATTTTATCCCGTTTATTTTTTAATCGATAAGACATCAATATCGTAATAATAATGTTCAATTTAACACTGAGTATTATGATTACGATATTGATGTCGATGACATTGACATTGACTATTACGATATCGATGACATTGACATTGATTATTACGATAACGATAATGATGATATTGATATTGATTATTACGATAACGATAATGATGAAATTGATATTGATTATTACGATAACGATAATGATGATATTGATATTGACTATTATGATAACGATATCGATGACATTAATATTGACTATTACGACAACGATATCGATGACATTGACATTGACTATAACGACAACGATATCGATGACATTGACATTGACTATTACGATTACGATATCGATGACATTGACATTGACTATTACGATTACGATATTGATGACATTGACATTGACTATTACGATTACGATATTGATGACATTGACATTGACTATTACGATTACGATATTGATGACATTAAGATATAATTATATTTACCATTACGATTTCGATGTCAAATTGTACATTGAAAGTAACTATTACGATGTCAAGTCATGATTTTGAGTTAGTTCTCTAGCAAAACATATGTCAAAATCGCATTCAGACATACAACAATTCTAAAAACTGTTGTTTTGTGTTCTGTTGCTTCAATAAAGATTAAGCAACAAATTTTCCCATATTAGTTTTTTTTACAGAATCTATAATGTACAGATATTTGCCTGTTACAATTATTTATGTATAGATATAAAAAGATAGGTTCTTAAAATAAATATCACAGTAGATATACTATTCATATATCTATATCTTTGAAATCTCGACGAATATAATGTAAATACGAAACAGTTGATTGGTTTGTTCAATCACATTGAAACGGATTATTGGCTTACATATAGTAGTAGGGTTCTTTGAAAACACATTATACATAATTGTATGATATAAAGAAGCCGAGTGTGTGTACAACTGAAAAATAAATGGAATAGGAATTTCTGACATAAGCATAATTTAAAAAAATATTAACACTCACTCATTTGTGTGTAACCCGTAAATGTAACACTTAAACAAAACTTACACGATTCGGTTAAGCGTCTACAATACTCAATTCAACTAAAGATTATTGCTACTGATTAGGATATTATCGTCGAATTCTGAAGGCGAAAAATAAACTAGCATACCAACATCACTAAAAGTTCAAATATTTTGATTGCATATTAAGCTTGTTAATTTGACAAAGCTAGTTAAGTGACAAAGTGAGTAATAGTGTTATTATTTGACAGATGATCAGGTACGTTGCCACGTGTAATATTGGTTAAGCGTCACTGGTTCCTTTAACAGAGGTAACGCCATTTGTCAATAAACTGGTAGATCTGGCGTTCAGCCAGAAACGGATTTAACGAGCTATATCTATTCAGGCTTAGGATTTATCTCGACCCACGAAATTAAATTTGTGGTAAGAAATAATTTATTCGAGAAAGATTTATGTGTTGTTCAATTTGTCATTTCTATTGATTATGTGGCATTTATTTTTAACTCTCGATGACAGTTTGGCATTTTGATACTGATTTAATTTTTTTCGTGTTGTTTTGACAATTTTACTCATACCTTGAAAAAAAAACAATGATTTTAATTCCTTGCAGAAAGCGTGGAATTCTGTCTGGAATCGATCATTACCAAAGTGAGAAAACATGATAATAAAAATGAAGGTAAATCATTGTTTAGGAACCGTATTATAAACGTAACCTTAGCTTATATTTCAATATTTGTTAATGTATGGCCATTGAGATTGTGATGAAATAATACTTTCTTTGTAGATGTTTACTTTATAAAATAAACGTATGTCCCAAATTTAAACATCATAATATCACACACAAAAATATATTGAATGCGCTCTTTATTATTGTTATTATATATATATATATATATATGACGGAGGATGAGCCTCAGCTTCATCAGTACGGTCCATAGTTTCTAAATTCTAATTTGCGGGCTTCGATGGGTAATGTTGAAGCAACGAAACACAGTAGATAAATGAACTCGTTTTTAATGTTCAATCACTCAGCACTATATCTAGGAACGCGCGTCGGTTTCAATATTCGACCACACTGGCCGGCTGATGCACAAGAAGTGTCGTATGCGCCGCTCAGCCGGTGAATCATTGACTCCGTCGAGCACCGACAGATGGCGCTAGCGTTCCAGAGATGATACGATTGCGACATATATATATTCTATTCTATTCTATATGGCGGAACTGCAATAATTATTAAGTGTTATTCTCTTAATAAGTTCATAACCTATTGTTTGATTATTTAAGAACAATTGCTATATGTAGAGTAATTTAATACTTAACTTATAAATATAAACACGTGCACGTATTACACACCGTATAACTACGACTGCACTAAGCGCCCGTAGGACATTCACGCTTGATCTGTTGAACAGTGCAAACCTCTCTGGTAAGCGTTACGTGTTGGATTACTAAATTTGTCTGCAATATGACGTGTTGATGCCAATTAACTTTTCTTTCTTTCTTTAAATTTAAGCCTTCCAGATTCAGTAATTTTGACAATGCTTCGATAGTCAACCAAGACACGATTTAATAAGTATAGATAACACGATGTATTTATTGATTTGATTATCTGGTGACGAGTAAAGCAGATAAATCAATTAATTTACCTCGCCAATAGCTAAGCTTATAGAGTTACAGATCATGATTCTTGTGTTCAAGTGTTTTTTTTATATATACCGGCAAATCAAATGACTCCACTCCACCTGATGGTAAGTCGTAGTGGAGTCCAAACGCGACGACGACTAGTACAGTCGAGTATGTTCTGCACTAGCCACCCCCGCCTTGCCGGCCCGCAAGATGCCTCTTCACGCCTCGTTTGAAGGAACCCAGGTCGTAAGAGGAGGGGAACACATGTGCTGGTAAAGAATTCCATTGTTTTGTGGTGCAACAAAGAAAAGAGTTGCCAAATTTCTTCGTGCGCGATGGAATTGAAGTCATAGAAGGCATTGAGAACCAGCACGCGTAGACTTGTGAAGGAAAGGTGAAGCGGGAATGAGGGAGGCTTTTTCTTGGCAGAACAATTTTAGCAAAAAAATTGAATACGCATTGGAAACAGTTCAGCAACGTTTATTTCTAATTAACATGCAAACGAAAATCACAAAGCTGTACAGCAAAACGCTTCATTCATAATTCGTCATAATCGATCAAACGCTATTGGTCAATGACAGGCTAATTATGATTCTACACTAGCGGCGGTTAATCACAATCGTTGGCGGTCAAACTATCTGAGGAATTATTGAGCATTCCAAATTGACAGGAATCATTAGAAATATGTTTAATGTAAGGAACATTCTCTTCTATTCTAAAGGAGAAGTATTGGAGACTATTCTACCACACGGGTTTAGTGTGAGTTGGTGAATAAACATAGCAGAATTTCAATGGCACCTGCAAGTTTCCGAACTAATGTTTTTTCACCGCGAAATGAATTATAAAAACAAATTATTATATTAATGTACTATAATTTAATATAACTAGTTTTCGCCTGCGGCTTCGTCCATGCATGAAGGGTGTGGTCAGGTGCTAGTTATGTCTGTCCCTATGCCCTTTTCTGAACACCTGCAAATGTTTATACAAAATATCATGATGATCGGTTGAATAGCTTAGACGTGAAAACGTAACAAACTCACTTTCGCATTTATAATATTAGTTAGGATGATACTTCAATATTAATTATAATTATGAAGAAAATAATTAGTATTTCACTAAGTAAACGAACAAGAAACACAATACGATAGCTTCTGTTTTATATTCAATCGAAAAGATCAATTAATTGGACTACTTAATGGAGCTGAATGATATTCGAAAAGTCCAGAACTTAACATTTATATGAATTAATATGAAATTCGTACAAAATATCACTTTACCGTTGTTTATTATTATTTTCCTGTTTATCCACAGTGTAAAATATGAATAGTCATATCTTAAAACAATCACGGGACCTTTCGGCGATTTAATATAGAGATGATGAGATAAACACATGTTCGTAATTCATAAATGGGTCGTTTAATTTTTTTTTTATAAAATAGATTGACAGGCAGGACACACCGAAAACCTTATTAACATTCTCAAAATACAATACACATAACATAAAATCTTCAAAGTATAAAATAATTTTATTATTGATAATTAGAACGAGACGAGGTCAATATCAATCATGAAATATATTAATTAAACTATCAGCACATATCACGTGCTTTATTAATTAGTGTATCTGTCTGCGTTAATGTTCGCGCGTATACGAGTAGGTGTATTTGTGTAGTGTGTGAGTGAGAGAAAGAGATAATTTGGATATGATTTGGATTATTCGGTTTTTATAAAGGATATCAATAAATAAAAAAATATTTATTAGCGTCTTTTTTCAGAACATATGCACCTCCGACGAGGCAGTACACAAGAAGGATTAAATTTTAATCTCGAAATATCTTTGTACTGAAACAAAATAATATTGTAAATACTTTATAATATTATTTATCTAATGTTATTTTTATTATGTAATTAAGTGAAATATATAATTGTAATGTTAATTTTCAATTACTGAAACAAAACATAATAACGAAATCAATTTAAATTAACCCATAAGGCGACTTTATCACAATTTTTTACAGAATCACTCACGAAAACACGTACAAATTATGATGAGACTGTAATGAGTTGCGATACAAATCACAATACAAATAATATTCGGCATCATTGTTAATTTTGATAATTAAAATTCAAAGAAACAGTGAGATTAAGTAAGCTATAAAATAAAAAAAATATGTAAAATATTTAAAAAAAACATACATTCTGTGAAGCACAAAATACACTCCACAATCTTGAATAACATAAAGCAGTAAGATTTTATTATCAAAACATTTTATAATTAACTTGACTGTTATAAAGTTCATTATAAAATGTTTTATTTTTAGGATCGGTTCGTAATTTAAGGTATAATCGCGGAGACTTAATTACTGTCATACATAAACCTAATACATAATCTTATTTACATAATCTTTTATGTAAATTATAATTGATAAGGCCAACCATTTTACAGATATAATGAAATTTGAGTTTTGCGTAATCTGATCTGAATACATCATGAGGTATCCTTTAAGAGATACAGAATGGAATTCATTATTTGAAAGGATATGATCGAATTTTGTATGGGCAATTATTGCCTAGGTTAACCAAAATAATAATCAGACATTTTTTTATTATTTATATCTGTTGATTTATAACATTTGAAGAGCCTCAGTTTTCATTGATAAAAACGAAAAAAAAAACGAAGCTCCTGAATTAACTTACACAGCAATGTCACAGTTATGATTCATATTATAGCAATAAAAAATATTTACAAACACATAGTACAACACATTTTTATGATATTCTTAACATAACTCATTATATTACTTATAATACATTGTTTTATTAATTATATTATTATTATTATATCGCATTTAACAGCTGATAGAGATTATTTTTAGAATAAATAAATATGCTTAAAATAGGTTTACTTAATGCTTCAGTTCGGTTTACGAAGTTTTACGTTTTTATTTCTTTCTTTATGGCAATGTCTATGGGGGATGATTACCACTTACCATCAGGGAGCCTATATAATCATCCTATACTATAAAAAATACTGTTTATATAAAAACAAAATATAATTATTTTATTCAACTCATAAGAAAAGTAAAAGAATAATATGTAACCTCTGTTCTCAAGTAAGTGACTATAATATGTCTTATTGAGAATAAATGTCTTTAAACCTATAAGGATAAATCATAAAAAGTTGGTAATAATAATAATAATGTTCCCATTGTCATATCATCAACTGGAATCGTACCTAAAAGCCTACAACGTAGCCTTGATATGGTACAGGTTCCGCAACACACTCATAATTTACTCCAAAAGGCAATCATCCTCAACACATACCGCCCCACTCGCAAGTTCTTTATGACTCCATTCATCTCATCTGCTTACGATCACCTAACCCCTACTCGCGCTTGGCTACGGCCCGTGTGTTTAAGTTTTTGTTACCTCATAGGAGAGAAAATGTAAAATAACAATAATAATTAAAAAATAAAGTTGGTAACATAATTATTAAGAATAGTTCCTACTGATAAAATAAATGATCAAACAAGTTTTCGATTGATTTTTGTCTAAAAAAAAAATGAATCGGTATCTTCTAGTCAAATCGTTTGTCTTCAAATACTTGGCTTAATTGTAACAATATGAAAAACCGTTTTAAGCTTAACATATAATTAAAGGGTAATAGATTAACAATTTTGATTTTAATTCCTTATCAATTGTCATCGATCTTACACGTATCAAATTATACAAAGACTTGGTGTATTATTCTATAATTAATTGTATTGCGTTAAGCACTGAGACAATATAAGTGGATTAAAGTGATTCCTGAATTCTGACTTTGTCATAATATAATTGATATTATATTGATAATCATTTTATTATAAGGATATCAAATCTTTGAATTACTTTCAACTAATATAATCTAGGGCGTACATTATAATCTCTTGAACATGGTAAGATTATCTGGATAACTATCACCAACTTATTACTTTTTCTATCCCCAAACAGCACTACTAAATATTGTTGCGTTCCGGTTTAAAGCGTTAGTAAATCAATTTAACTACAGACACAAGGGACATAACATCTTAATCTACAAGGTTGGTGGCGCATTGATGATGTTAGGAATGATTAATATTTCTTACAACGTCAATATTTATGGGCGACGGTGACCATTTACCGTCAGGTGCTTTTTTTTTCCTTCGGCCTTCTTATTTTACAAAGAAAGAGTTCCTATCGGATAACCCAAAGTAAAAAAAGAAAGTACGTATGAGTGTTATAAGGAGCTAGTACACAATGACAACTAACTCCAACAAGTGATCTAAAGTAATGAAAGAAATCCATACGATATTTTGTTAATGACAAGTATGTTATTGAATTTTGGCTATATATAGGAATTCAAACATACAGCTCAGCATACACTTGCATTCAATTTTCTTATAGGATAGGTTTTTTCTATACAGTTTAATAACTCAGTGATTACGTCATCGGTAAAAATATTTGAAATTATAACTTATAAATACAAATGTGAGTTTTTAAAGTCGTTTGTTCACATAACTATTCAACCGATCATCATGAAATTCTGCGTATACGTTATACAGAAAATGATATATGGTACCTAAAACCTGCTATGCATATATAGGCGAAGCCACGATCAGAAACTAGTTCGAAATAAAAACAGCTAAAACACGTTCCAAGCTCAAATTGTTGAAAATTCATAAATATTATTATAAGAATGTGAGTCCTTCCCATTGTTTTCTGTACATTGCACTGCTGACTGATGCTTTTGATGTGCTGATCATAATGTGACCAAAAAAATCATTTTTGCAATTTTAAATAACAAAATTAGTTACATTGTAAAAACATCTTTATTGACTATAAAAATATATTTCATATGCAATAAATCAGACCCGTATCTGGGTCCTGGACGGAAGATGGACGCCCCCACTTGAATCGCTTAGTAACAAGAAGGAGCAGCACACTTACGTTTAGGCTGACGCAGGTTCTTACTGGACATGGCTGTTTCCGTAATTACCTACAAGGGATAACGAGGAGGAAGATATTACCCTCCTGCCACGAGTGTGGTGCGCCACTGGACACGGCACACTATACTTTGACGGAGTGTGCTACGGGGGCGCCAGAGGCATACCCTAGTGGCGATAGTTGGCGGAAACCTCTCGCTGCCGAGCGTGATTAACGCTCTGTCTGAGGCGAGGTCAGTCACCGCTGATACGCTCCGCCGAAGAAGACCGGGGAGGAGGTGCCGACGCTATGCGTACCTTCTTCACCCACCGTAAGCGCCGCTGGGGTTAGGAGGGTACTCGGTTCCCCGAGAACCCCCTAGGAATGGATGCCCGCTTGAGCAGGCCAACCGTCGGTGCGTCACGGTAGGATGTGCAATTGATCCCGTGACGTGACGCCCACTTGACGAGACGTAGTGGGTACCGCTGGTTTTTTAGTGGGTATGAGTCCCACATACCCCCCACCTCATGTAGGGGGAACGCGTAAATGCGTTTTTCCACGAAAAAAAAGCACCCTTACCGCACTGCGGAATGTGTCGTTGTACGTCTATTTTGTATCCGTAATCTTAACCAAAAAAGACTTGTTTTGCAATGAGTAAAGCAAAAACGGAAATGTGAAGTAAATACAATTTAAGAAGATGTTATCTGAGATTACAATATACCAAATTTTAAAGGTAAAATTTTATAACCTCTCACACATCCAGATAAATATCGACGGAAATGTACAACAAAACTTAAAGTTACCACAGTTATAGCCCAGACGCCCGGGGCTTAAAAGATAGGACGTAACCTTGGGGCCGGGGATGCGTGAGGTGGGGGCCTCACGTGTCCTATTTCAGACGGCCCTGTGGAGGACGGCAGCCGTGATGGCCTCGAACTGCCGTACGCGCTAGAGAGGAGTGCGGGGGGCGAGATTCGCCCCTAATGAGAGCTCCGCCGAGCTCGAGTGGAGCAAAGCACGGGAGAGGCCGCTAATGCGTTATATCAACACGATCCCGCAGCCTCCGTGCTGAGGACAGCCATCGCAGTGGTTTTAGTGGGTAAGAATCCCACATAACCCGGTTCCCCCCCCATAGGACCCGGGTACCTTTCTGAAGGTTTCCACAACGAGAAAAAAAAAGGTTACCACAGTTTCGATAATCCGATTCAAGTGACATATGAATATACGAAAATATACGTATTATACACAATAACACTAATATTATGTCCCTACATATGAAATTGGCGTTTTGTATGGGAGGAATATCGTACAGTATCCACTTTTCATCACAAGTAATGATTCGATTTAAAATCCCTTCATTATTGTGTCGGTTGAGTAAGTCAACGTACACGTCACAGCAGTCCGCGTGTGTTTGCAAGTTCGATTCACTCAATTCATGAGGTACCCATCGTTCAAGTTTTTTTACTTTCCCGATTTGCTTCAAGTGGATTAATATAGTTTTATCACTTACCTTTCATTAATCCGTCGAGCTGTTTCTGCAGCACTGGTGCCACGGTAGAACTCGTACTCGTCAATATAACGATATTTCATGTTTTCCATTGTGCGGTAATAAGCGACGCCAAAAAAAAAAATATGGGGAAAAAACAAATGAATGACTGTTTTTAAATTTCAAATGTACTAGCCTAATGAATTTATAAATTTGAATTCTTAACCAAAGAGGAGATATTTCAGATCAAAGTGGTCAGTACGACAAAACGCTAATTTCATATGTAAGGACCTAATATTATAATTGATAAAGTAACTGTCTGTCTGTCGGTTACGCTTTCACGGCTAAACTACTAAACCGATTTTGATGAAATTTAGTAGACAGCAAGTTTGAATCTTTCTTTTCTCTACCCCTGACAAAGTGGTATGACAAATTTTATTATATTTGAAAGGTATATTAGTCAAGTAGTTAAAAGGTAAAAGCGTATCAAACAAAAAAGTCACTTTCGTTTTTATAACGTTAGTAAGGATACTTGATATTACTTGTACTTCTATACAAGTGCTTTCTATTAATAATAATTAAAAAATATCTTCTCCTACGATAGTGTTACTGTGTTATTATATTAATCAATATTTATTAATATTTATCTTAACAGATATGAGACAATTGTCACATGAATAGTGTTAGTAACACAGTAACTACATTATCTTAATTAAACCACAATCCTGTATTGAATATTAAAGGTTGATACGGATGACTGCCTCGTTGGTGTAGTGGCTTGATGTAAAGCCGCAGACCCGGAGGTTCTGGTTTCAGTTCCCAAGTCGGGCCAATAAAAAGTTATTGGATTTTTGTCAGAAAATTCTCAGTAGCAGCCCGGAGTCTGGAAGTTGGAACTGTGTACACTCCTGTGCCTCGGAAAGCACGTAAAGCCGTTGTTCCTGCGCATGAACTCTTTCCGGTCGTGTCGGATTGCCGTCCCATCGGATAATGAAAGTTAGGGAATAGAAAGAGCACCTGTGTTTGCGCACACACTTGTGCACTATAATATCTCCTGGGTAGTTGGCTTATAATAATAATATTCTGGGACATTTTTCACACACGGCCATCTGATCCCAAATTAAGCTTGTACAAAGCTTGTGTTATGGAAACCAAACAACTGATATACTACGTATACTACTTTTCTTTTGTAAATACATACTTATATAGATAATTACACCCAGACTCAGGTCAAACAGACATGTTCATGCACACAAATGTCTGTCCTGGGTGGGAATCGAACTCACAACCTTCGGCGTGAAAGGCAAGTATCTACACGTCACGCCAACCGCCTCGTCTAATCTATCTTGAGATTGGCCGCTGTGGCCGAAATCGGTCTGGAGGACATTATTATTATTATTATGACACGGAATAACAATTGATGATTATATGTTTGAAGACCGCTACTAATTTCGTATTGAAACAAACAGATTGACACTGATTTGTTTGATTATTTAAATAGTAACAGCCTGTAAATGTTCCACTGCTAGGCTAAAGCTTCCTCTAAAATGTCAAAAATAAATTATACCAACATCCAAAAATGAACTGCGTTCTCATTAAAAGAGAATCGTCAACTTTTGTGATGTCAACAATGAAACAGTATGATGTAATTATTGTGAC
Source organism: Nymphalis io (assembly GCF_905147045.1). Lineage (NCBI taxonomy): Eukaryota > Metazoa > Arthropoda > Insecta > Lepidoptera > Nymphalidae > Nymphalis > Nymphalis io. The sequence continues at coordinate 5,602,053 of NC_065910.1, read as the reverse complement.
AAAAATACAAATATTTCAATGACAATGCACAAAAACTTTTCTTGCATACTTGTATTCTGCTATAGACAAGAATTGTCAGTAAAACAAATTGATTGATGAAAATCATCGTATGATTAGGAATCATACCTCAGACCTAACAATTGGGTTTTGTGACACTAAAAAAATTCGATTGTACCACAATCCAAATCCTCAAAAACCAAGCCGATGCCAAAGTTCCACTTGACTCTAAATGGCGAATTCAAAGGTATATTTTATGATTTCCCAGTCCTCTAACTCCAACCGGCTCGTTATCTTCAAATATAAACTTCACTATCTACGTCCGTGCCGTTTTTACATCCAAAACGGAACCCTAAAAGAAGATAAAAATCAGTGATAGTTATAACGCAGTCGTAAATCAGAGAGCCAATATTTTGTCGAAATCACTAAGGCTAGGGGTGTGAATTTTTTTTATGATAATGAAAAAATATATATAAAGCGGTTTGAATCCCCAACCGAATGTTTAGGCACGGTGTTGTCAGCGTAGCTAACATCGCCCTCCTTATCCGTAATGAATTCAATAAAATGTGAATTTAATAAAATGTGAACTTAATATAATTAATGAAACCCACGGAAAATGTATAACAACTTTTAATGGACAAAACACTTTCCTTGTCCTTTAATAAAATGTGAGTTGTAGTATCTAGCAACCATCGCCTGCGGCACTCCGCGACGGCTCTCCTCTCAAAATGGCCGTCACTCAGTTAATACACACACTTTTAAATAATGAATTTAAGTTAACAGTTTTATCGCAACATCATTTTAACTAATTAAAACTTATAAACTTATAAAACAAATTTTAAGAATTATTTAACTACTTTGAATTTTAGAATGTAAATCTAATAATAAAATATTTAAAAACTGCAGTCACTTAATTAATACACTCACTTTAAAATAATAAAATTAAAGTTAACAATTTTATTGCAACACAATTTCAATTTATTAAATTATGAAATAATTTTTAAGAATTATTTAAACACTGCTTAGAATTTTAGAATATAAAACTAATAATAAAAACATTTTAAAACTGCAAACAAAGTTTGCCGGCTGAGAGTAAAAATCAAAAATATTTCTTTTGATGTTACAGAAAGCCATAAACAAATATAAGCATTGTTACTTATAAATTGTAAATTGAATTTTAGCAATCATTGTGTTAATTTAGAAGGTAAAATTAATAAGGAAAACATCTTTAAAAACAACTAACGATGTTAATGGAGCTTGCCGTTTTATTATATCTAAAATAATGCAACTTATTTACTTAAATGTAATCAAGATAACTAAACAATGATGTTTTGTTTTTTTTAAATCCAGATAATAGTTTTACAACTGAATTTTTAATTTAAAGATTAACTTTTTAACAAATAAGGAGTAATTGTCCGTATCTTAAAAGAGTACTCAACCATTACACCTTCTTTTTAATATTACCTAGTCAAATCATACATTTGAATCTTAACATTACTTAATAAAATATACTTGTAAATTAATTTAGTAATAATTAACATAATTAAGATTTAGGAAAGAGTTTTATGATTTTACGTCGACATATATATATAACAGATGAGGTGGTCAACAAATAACAAATCCATAGTCACTCAAATGTATTGACTGTACAGCGGCTAGCATTGAAGTGTACTGTCACCAACACGAACCGACTCATCTAGACTCAGTCAAAACGTTATGTAACACTGACAACGCTTGCGGCTCATTTTCAAAACAACTCCCGTATTTTTAACATCACCGACATATATTTTTATTCTTAAAAATGTATGTTAACTATTATATAAGTTTGTTATTTTTATCCTTTTACTAAAAAATTGTGAGGCGGACGGGAAAATGGGCTACCTGTGGTAAGTGATCACAACTATCCATAGGCAATGGAATCGTAAGAAATAAAAAACGTTCCTTACATCAGCAATGCATCATCAAGCTTTTGTTCAATGAAGTATTAAATATTGTTGTTTGGCGGAAGGATATATGATGAGTGGGTGATACCTACAAAGACGGGCTTGCACAAAGCCCTTACACAAAGTAAAATACTACTGGTACTATATAGTTTATATGTATTGAAATTATGAACTAGCGTAACACTTCAAATAAATCAAATAATTAGATTTTGCGTTCTCGACAACCCTAGCGTTTCGGACGTGAAGCGAAAACCGATGTCCTATTACTAACCACGGGTGTGCGTATTTTGAATATACGAACTCCACCGATTCATATGAAATATTAAATTATGACGAAAAAAATCGTTAAGGCAATCGTCTGTCTGTGTGTGTTTATTAATATTATAATATTATAAATATTACTCAAGACACAGACGATGTGAAAGTGAGTTTGTTTGTGATACTTTCACGCAGTAACCATTGTTAGTAATCTTTCCCTTATGTCCAAAAGTTAAGAACTTTTTTACAAATGAGAATATAAAGTATCAAAAACTACTAAAACAACTTTATAAAATAACTTTGTAATACTCATATACATATTATACATAATATATTCCATTAAACAATATTCAATAACACATTTGGTATAAATAATTCGAAGTTAAACGGTATTTTAAAATATTTTATTAAATATTGATAGAAATCTATAAATGACACTCAAAATTGCTATTTTTAAAAACATTACGATAATTTCAGATTATGCCATTGATGGCTGTCATAATATAAGATATTTTTTATTGATAACAATCATAAATCTTCAGCTGCGAGACATATCATCATATCCACAGAGATATTGAATTCAGTTTCTACGTTAAAATTTTTTAGAACATAAATTTAAAATGTTCACAGTACTCGTATGAAAAAATAATGTATATAACAATACAAAATCCGATCTTGAAATTTCCAGGAGAGCTATATATTTTTTATAAAATACGTGCTTAGACTGCCAAATGAGCCACCTGATGGTAAGTGATCTAATACGCCTATAGAAATTGGGATCATAAGAAATATCATAGACATGAAGCGATGTACGATTTTATTTATATAGTTTTCTAGAGCTTTATAGAGGTAGTTCTGCCCCATCATAGCACAGGTAATAATGTGGTATACTGGACTTTTCTTTTGACATATTGGGAATCTACATATCTTACACACAAATTGGTCATGTACCATGTTCTAGAACTTAGCAGCATTCTTTTTTTTTATATTATAGGTAGGCGGACGAGCAAATTTGCCACCCGATGGTAAGTAGTCACTAACGCTCATAGACATTGGCAATGTAAGAAAAGTTACAGTAACCATCGCTTACATTGCGATACTAACCTAAGGAACCCTTTAAATTGGAACACAATAATATTAAGTACTGCTATTTTGCGGTAGAATATCTGATGAGTGGGTGGTACCTACCCAGACGAGCTTGCACAAAGCCCTACAACCAGTGAAATTCGCATTCCCTTTTAAAGCGAGAGTCCTAAAACTAAAAACTTCGCAGTATGAAAGTACCGTCAAATTATTAATTAATTAAAAAAAAACCACTATCAGATTATGATAATTTTACGTAGAGTTTAAATTAAGGAAAAATTGTTAAGCTAATGTCACTAAATTAATTTAACTCGGATTGTCTATAATTTCAAAATGCATTTTTATTGAATTGGAAACAAGTGAGACAGGTTCCTTTCACATTTCAAAACTTATTTGGACAATATCCAAGTAGTTGCGGATTCGCTAGAGGATAGTAACATCCTATTGCTTTCTATTGAATGGTCTCTAGATGCATGCAGTGAACGTGACCTGTCGACGCTTATGCTACCCTGGTACTTATGGAACATTGCTTACAACATATTTGTAACAAACGTATCATAAAATTATTAATACAGAGCTTAGAAGTTTCATTATTGTAACGTTGCAAACCATATTATTTTGTACGTCGAAAAACGTAAATATCTGAAAAATATTTCACACATTTTTATAAATTCAGAAAACGCGTTTTTTTTTTTTATAAAAAGTTAATTTAAAAATTGAAGTCTTTAAGAAGTTTATTTAAAGCGTAGTATATGTGTTATAGCTATCGACTGCCTCGTTGGTCTAGTGGCTTGATGCAAGGTCACAGACCCGGACGTCCTGGGTTCAATTTCCAGTTGGGGCCAATAAAAAGTTGGGTTTTTCTGTCAGAAAATTCTCAGTAGCAGCCCGGAGTCTGAAAGTTGGAAGTGTGTTCACTCCCCTGCCTTGGAAATCATGTAACGCAGTTGGTCCTGCGCCTGAACTCTTTCCGGTCGTGTCGGATTGCCGTACCATCGGATTATGATAGTTAGGGAACAGAGAGTGCACCTGTGTTTGCGCACACACTTGTGCACTATAATATCTCCTGCGTAGTTGGCTAATCTCTCTCGGGATTGACCTCCGTGGCCGAAATCGGTCTGGAGGACATCAAGTGTTATAGTCACCGTCTTACTGGCAATCCTTAAACGCACAAAAAAAACGAATCATCACCAATTCAGTTAGCAATATACTAAAACATAATAAAAATTCTTTAAATATGTTTGACACTAAAATTATTATATACATTATTATAAAGGTGCTAGATATTTAAATTACAAATAATCAGGCTACCGATATCGCTAAATCTATACTTATAATAAAATTGTAACAGGCCGATGTCTGTGCATTAAATATGTTGGAAAAAAACTAATATCGTATTATTTCACTGGTGGTAGGGCTTTGTGCAAGCTCGTCTGGGTAGGTACCACCCACTCATCAGATATTCTACCGCAAAACAACAATACTTGATATTGTAGTGTTCCGGTTTGAAGGATGAGTGAGCCAGTGTAATTAGAGGCACAAGGGACATAAAATCTTAGTTTCCAAGGTTGGTGGCACATTGGCTATGTATGTCTAAGCTAATGTCTAAGGGCGTTTGGTGACCACTTACTATCAGGTGGCCCATATGCTCGTCCGCCTTCCTATTCTATAAAAAAAAAATATTAAGGCAGCAGAAGCCAAAATAAATGCTTAAAAAAATTTCCCTGTCTGTCTGTCTGTATGTTTGTAGCCGCATTACGTCTAAACTACTGCACGGAATTCAATGCGGTTTTCGCCGATGCTAAAAAAAAAATGAATGCTAAAGGTCTTAATTAAAATATAGGCTCAGTCGCAGGAAAATATCTTATTCTGATTGTTTTTAATTTAATATTACTCGGAGCTCACGTTATTTAATGAGAAACATAAATCTATTCTATACATATAATAAATCTGTAACTCATCGTTGTCTATACATGGAAGATATAATATGAGTAAAACTATTACTGGGGCCTTTATTAACGCAAAAGAACTCAAAACAATGATTATTACAATTTTTTCCTGTTATCTGTTTGTCTGTGTGTCTGTGCACGCTAATCTTAAAAATGGCTTAACGGATTTGAGTGCGGTTTTCACTAATGCATTGTAGCTAACTCAAAATTTGGTGTTTGTTTTATTTTAATTGGTTTATAAAGTTATGTCAGTTTAAAGAATCACGTCGAGCATTTATTCGATACAATTGCTATAAAATAACTGTTCTTCCAAAGTTAGTTACTCAGGTCTGTATTTTTTTATTTATATATAAAATATTAATTCTTATGAAAGATATCGAGATAAGGCCATAGACAATTTTTAGTACTTTTTATAGTTTTGACATACGGGACAATGACTGCAACGGGTAGGTTGTTTGAAAATACTCATACATACATACATACCGATTTATTTTCGGTTTGTAAATAACTTTGTAAGTTATAATCAGATATTCTACCGCAAAACAGCAATACTTGATATTGTTGTGTTCCGGTTTGAAGGGTGAGTGAGCCAGTGTAATTACAGGCACAAGGGACATAAAATCTTAGTTCCCAAGGTTGGTGGCGCATTGGCTATAAGCGATGGTTGACATTTCTTAGAATGCCAATATCTAAGGGCGTTTGGTGACCACTTACCATCAGGTGGCCCATATGCTCGTCCACCTTCCTATTCTATAAAAAAAAAAAAATAATTTGTTGAAGCGCACATTGTTTTTAGAATGGCAACATTATTTTACTTTGTCTACATATAATTTTCTTTTACCTACCTACAAATTATTCCTATTCAATATCTTTCTTGCAACGTCGATGAACAATAAATCTATCTTAAAACTAATAATTATTTGATTTCCACAATCTCAAAACGAATACACTTGGCGATCGTGTGACAAAACGAATAAATACATTAATTGCAATCTACGGAAACGGTCAACGAGAAATAAGAAAAACGCAATTACGTTTCGGCGGTTATTCGACGATCCAACTATTGCATCATACGTGGCAAGAGTAACCCAGCTGGAAGAGTGATCGTATTTCATAACATAGTTACACTACAGAAGTCTGCGCGTAAATACAATCAACGCTTCGATCTAATTAATAAGCTAAGTGCCCTGCTATTTTCCAATTTTATACCCAATCCTACATCTAATACCTAATACCTATTTACCTATACCTATATACATCAATTTATTTTAAAACGTTTTTTAATCTCATTAGTTTTTTATATACTAGTAAATAAAATATATTTACGATTAATTAAAATATGAGAATATATTATGTACCTACCTACATTGAGAACATAAAATTTTAAATAATTTATTAAGCTATTAGTATTTTCGTTCTTTGTTTTAACGAAGTATAAATATATATAATTATTGAAAACGTATATGTATTTAACGTTTTTTTTTTTGGCCGACTATTTCAGCTTAATCGAGACGAAGTTGTGCGGCCATTTTGTACGTACAACGGGTATTGCGATTCGTGATTCGCGAGCCAGGTGACACCAAATTGAGGAGAGTGAGCGATTATTTTAATTATTAATACGGTTTTATTATTATTATTTTGATTTAATATCAAAAATGATTAGCGACAGTGATTTTAAGTATGATCTAAAGACATTACTTACTAAGCGTTCTTCTATAAAAGGTCGTATTACTAAATTTAAAAATTTTATTGATACTATTTCAATTAAGAAGTATTTATCTCCAATTCAATTATAGGAATTATCAATTAAATTAGAAAATTTCGTTTATTAGCTATTCAATACGATCATTCAATTGATGTTTTAAATTCAGATGATTTGGCATTGGAGATAAATGAGCGAAATGCTATTGAGCAAGATTGTACGACATGTATTGCGATTGCTCAAACTATTATTACTGATTCTAACAGTCACAAAGACGAGCAAAATACCTCTTCCTTGTCTCGATGTCATCACGATCATTTTGAAACAGAATATCAATTACCGCAATTACAAATTAATAAATTCGATGGTGCCTACTTTCGATGGCTGGAGTTTCGTGACACTTTCTTATCTCTTCTTATCACTGAAGGCGCCGGAATACCCACTAAAAAACCAGCGGTACCCACTCCGTCTTGTCGAAGGGGCGTCACGGGATCGCTTGCGCATCCTACCGTGACGCACCGACGGTTGGCCCGCTCAAGCGGCCTCCATTCTTAGGGGGTTCTCGGGGTACTGAGTACCCCCCTAACCCCAGCGGCGCTTACGGTGGGGGAAGAAGGTGAGCATAGCGTCGGCGCCTCCTCCCGGGTCTTCTTTGGCGGAGCGAATCAGCGGCGGCTGACCTCGCCTCTCGCTCTCGCTCCGCGACCTCCTTCTGCAACATAACACTTTCGCAAAAAGAGACCATCTCCATCCAACACCTCTCGCTGCCAAGCATAGCATTAATCACGCTCGGCAGCGAGATGTCTCCGCCAACTATCGCCGCTAGGGTATGCCTCTGGGGCCCCCACCCAGCACACTCCGTCAAAGTGTGACGTGCCGTGTCCAGTGGCGCACCACACTCATGGCAGGAGGGTGATATCTCCCGCCTCGCTATCCCGTGCAGGTACTTACCGAAGCAGCCGTGCCCAGTAAGCACCTGCGTCAGTCTAAACGTAAGTGTGCCGCTCCTTCTTGTTACCCAGCGATTCAAGTGGGGGCGGATCGCCTCCACTATCGCCAGGCCTGCTGATGGGGATCCCAGATCCACCTCCCATCTGCGAATGAGAGCTTGTTGGGCTACAGACCTGATTCGCCCCACCTCCGCTTATCCTAGACGGTCGCCATTCGCCCTGGCTTCCACCCGAAATCGATGCACTTCCGCGAGTACCTCGGCTTGGAGTTCCCAGGGCGCATCACTCGCAAGAAGTGTCGCCACCGTCCACGACACCGTACGGTAACCTCGTACCGCTCTCACCGCTATAACTCTCTGCGGTGTTCTCAGAAGAGCTTCCCCAGAAGAGGATTTCCCCAGGCGCGTGACTTGGCATTAAAATCACCGAGGACCATAGTTGGTCTTGGTGACTGTCTGGTTACCGCGGCCCTGACAGAGTCGAAAAAATATCGAACTCTGCCAGGCTGCGGTTGGGAGAGAAGTACGTACCTACAACTGAATACTCCCCCATTCCACCACTACGTATCCCGAGCCCCTCTCAATGAGTGAGAGCCACTCCATCCAGCACCGTGCGGAGCTGGTCAGCCAGCTTATCGGCCTGGTCTGACTGCGCCCTCGGCAGCTCCAGCACTCTGGCCCCTGTAGCTGATCGTCGGACTTTGAGTCCGCCAGTAATCCCGAGGTCCTGCAATTTCACGCCCTGCTCGGCGCGCTCCAAAACTTGGGCATACGTAACGCCCTTCTGCTCCGCTTCTGGCTGCAGCGTTACCACCACTGCAGCTGTGCGAGGGGCAGCCAATTTGGGCTTGGCCGTCTCTAGTACCTTAGAAATCGTGGACGCCACCGTGTTTGTGGTTCCAGTTGAAGGGGAAGTATTTTTCCCCTTCTTCCCCTTTTTGACTACAGTGGACCAGGACGTCTCCTGGACCATCTGTGGTTGGATCGTCTCCGGCGTGATTGCGGCGTTTGAAGGGCCAGCGGTCGATGTCGGCGGAGCTACTGGAGGTGCCCGCTTAGGTGCAGGTGCTGGTTTCGGCGGTAGAGCCCGGCTGGCCGCCTGCGCGTATGTCGGCGCATTCTGTAGCATCGACTCCCGCTTTTTATCAGCAGCTAACGGAGGGCGTTGCACCTTCGCAGGCAGGAGGCGCTCTTCTAATCCCGCCATGTGTGCATTAAACATAACGCCGACTGACGACATTATGTCCGCCTTGAAAGCCTCCATCGTTTGACTATCCCACGCAGAACTGTTGGAAGCCTCATTTGCCACTGCCACCGTAGTCCGTCTCTCAGCGAACTCCCGGCGGTGAGCCTTTATTTCGGTCTTGAGACCGTCCACTTCCTTACGCAAGCGGCTGTTATCGGCACGGAGTTTTCGTGTCTCTTCCGCTTCCGTGCGAGACGCTAGGGCGTCAATTATTCCTTGCAGGGCAGCCACTGACTCCTGCAGTTTTTTAGAAACTCCTTTTAGTTTAGAGGATTATTGTGCCACGTCCAAAATGAGGGCTGCATTGCGGCCAGCCTGTGCGCGAAGTTCCTCCGTGTTCATCTTCGCAGGATCCTCCCTAGCTTCTGATGCGGACTCTTCGGAGTCCAGTATCGCCTGCGAAACGTTCTTTTTGAACGCCCTACTCCTCAACCAACTCAACCTAGTCCGAAACAATAAATCCACTCATTAGGCAAAACAATAGTCCATGTACAAAGCAGAATGTCCAGATGTGCCGCATAAGAGATAACAACACAGTTTTACAACGCCAGATGTCGTTTGAATTCATTAAGTCGAACAATTTTCGCAGTAAATACAACCTCACTCAACGACGTCCGAACGTCGACTCCGCTTTGTGTAGTCTTGGTCAGCCTACTCAGCACTGGGACATATTAATAATACACATAGTGTCATCTAAACTAGACACGTATACTTCAACTAGATGGAAGTAAATTCGTAGCTCTTTGGACGAGGTACCTACGTTAGCTCAATTTAATAAATTCTTAACAGATCGTGCTGATATACGAGAAACATTACATCGTAATAAAATAGATAGACTAAAGGCGTCAGGTAGCTCTTCACGGTCTACAGGCCCTAATTTTAATAGTGAACGAGCTCATACGAAATCTTTTACATCTTTGCAAAATAATTGTAACAATTTTAAATCTTGCGTTATTTGCAACGGAGATCATAAAATATATGAATGTGGCATATTTAAACGAAAGAACTTTGATGAAAGGGTTGAAAGATGTTCAAAGTTTAAACTATGTATGAATTTTTTAAGGGGAGGACATCAAACTTATAACTGTAAGCTAGGCACTTGTCGTACTTTTAAGAAAAAACACAATACATTGCTTCATCAAACGAAAGAACTCGATACCAATTCGTCTTCTTTAACTATTACGTCTACCAATACTATAGCAAACTTCTACTATCTACTACATTGATTAAAGTACGCAATCCAAAAACAAATAAATCGGTTCAAGTTCGTGCATTACTTGACTGTGGAAGTCAATCATCATTTATAAGCAAACAATTAAAAGAATATTTAAGTCTCGAAAGCCAAATAAATAAAATTAGCGTTATAGGTAACAACTCGTCTAACCACATAACAAAGAGTTGCAGTGCTCAACTTAGTTCAATACATGAAAAATATTATGTAACGCTAGCTTGTTTTGTGCTTAAAGAGTTAATAGGTTCGATTCCTGCTGCTCCTATTAACTTAGATAATTTAAAACTACCAAAGAATTTAAAACTTGTCGATCCCAATTTCAACATTCCATCGTCCATCGATGTACTCATTGGTGCAGACTTGTTTTGGGATGTTCTAGGTAACGACGAGCAGTCATTGGGTCCAAGTCTTATTAAACTAAGAAGTTCTAAACTTGGCTGGCTAATTACAGGTGCTATTTCTTTATTTATTTGCGTACAACTAAGAAAATTCAGTCATAATACTATTATAACCAGTCAACAAGATGAAATCAAACTTAACAGCATTAGCCATAGCAGATGCAACTAAAGAACCTGTTTTAATAGAATTTGAAAAATATTCGAAATTTGTCGAAATATTAAAAATTCAAAGAGTTTTAGAATATGTTAAACGTTTTATTTTTAATTTACGAAACAAAACAAATAAAAGGACAGGAAATTTAAGCTTAGATGAGCTGAACGATTCATTTTATAATCTGTGCAATTTCTCAAAAACAATCTTTTCCAAAGAATACAATATGTTACATGTGGGTATAAGTAATAAATCAACGATTTTACCATTAACACCGTTTTTCGATGATGATTTAAAATTGATAAGAGTCGGTAGTAGATTGGATAACTCGGACTACAATTTTGATAAAAAACATCCTATCCTTCTTTATTCAAGTCATTGCTCACCTCACGAAGCTTGTCTTTGAAAGAGAACATCTTTGTTATATGCATGCAGGGCCGCAATTATTATTATCAGTAATTCGTGAGTCTATTTGGCCTATTAATGGTAGACGTCTAGCAAGAAATACAGTGCATTAATGCGTTACATGTAGACGTCATCAAGGCAGGGCTATATATCCAATAATGGGCAATTTACCCGTGCAAAGAGACTTTCCGTTTAAGACTGTAGGTATTGATTTTGCTGGTCCATTCTACATATTAAATAAGAGGGGTTGCGGGGCGAGGACAACTAAAGCCTATTTATGTTTATTGATATGTTTTAGATTTACATGTTTGCATTTAGAAGCTGTCAGCGATCTTTCTAAAGATGGTTTCTTACAGGCTTTCCGCAGATTTATATCTAGAAGCGGAAAACCAGCTGAAGTATATTGTGATAATGGTAAAAATTTTGTCGCGGCAGCCAAAGAGATAGTTAAATTTTTAAATACAAACAAATAACAGATATTGGATTTTGCAACTAAAGACGATATTAAATTTATTTTCTCACCCACGCACGCTCCTCATTTTGGTGGTATCTGGGAGGCCGAAGTGAAATCCGCTAAACACCATATTCGCCGTGTCATGGGTAATACCCATCTCACATTCGAAGAATTAGGAACATTTTTTGCAGAAAACGAGGCTATTTTAAAAAGTAGGCCTTTGTATCCCTTATCATCCAATCCCAATGATTACCGTTTCCTAACGCCAGGGCACTTTTTGATCGACCATTGCGCTCGTTGACTTCGCCATCACTTACTGACTTCAACACTAGTCAATTAAAATGAAATGCAAGAATAGAACAAATTCGTCAACACTTTTGGCAGCGTTGGCAAAAGGAGTATGTCTCGGAGCTTCAGCAGCGGTCAAAATGGAGAACGAATTCATCAAAAATACAAGAAAGAGACTTAATACTGCTAATAAAAGACAATTTGCCTCCGTTATGTTGGAAGCTTGCAAGAATAACTCGCTTATTTCCCGGATCAGACGCAGTAGCACGTGTAACCGAAGTTCGCACACCTACAGGCTTATATAGAAGAACTTTAACTAAGCTTTGTCCTCTTCTCACCGTTGACGACAAGCATAGTTGAAAACGGTGCTTTCAACGGAGAGGAGGATGTTGAAGCGCACATTGTTTTTAATTCTAAAAATTTAATTTAAAAAAAAAAAAGGAATTTCGTTTCGTTGTCGCATATATTTTAGAAGCGATAAAATATGTTTCACTTTTCTTGAGATCCCATGCAGTGCTTGAATATTGATGATTAATTGAAATGCATGTAAAAAAAAAAACGTCGTCTTAGATACTGAATATCTGCTGGTAAAATTAATTTTGAAGTTGACAAAAACTTCCATTTATTTCATGCCGGTCCTTACTTGTTCTCTGTTGCTTCTAGCTTCTATGCAGAATGTTTTTCGTTCATATAGTGTGAAGGGAGTGGTTTCAACAATATTTTTATGCTTAAAGTGTAGTAGAATGTTATCACATAAAAGTTTCGCAGAATTTAAACAAAGTCGGAAATTTGTCCCAACATGATTACGACATATTCTCTTAAAAATTCAAGGTTGACCTAGTTATCGCGTGGTGTTGATAACGATGACCGCGAGTGGCAGCTGTAATTGTCTGTAATCTCTATATATTGTAAATGTGTCATGTCAGATTATGTAGTGTACGAAAATATTAAAAGTTTAACCAACGTAACCAATTTATCCACAGCCATCAAGTTGTGTTGACACAAGAGACCGTTGTAGGATTTATATTTCAAACAGTTGTTTAAGAATTAACTGATATCGCAAGACTAAAATGGAAGATATCATATTATAAAGAACGTTGCAATATTTTTCTTTCCATTTCTTTGTCAATATTGCTCTCGATAACATGAAAATGTTAAAAGTGATCGTTAGTTTGGTGTGTATGTTCGTTGGAAGTGAAACTGCAAAAATATTAGGAGTGTTTCCAACGCCTTCCATAAGCCATCAAGTTGTGTTTCGCCCACTAATGTTAGAATTAGCAAGACGTGGACATGAACTCACAGTGATAACAACAGATCCAGCGTATCCAAAAGGCCAAGCTCCTCAAAACCTAACCGAAATCGATCTGCACGATATTTCTTACAATCACTGGAAGATTTTCACAGAAAGAGAAAACGAAGAAGATCCAATTGAATTTTTCCGTTTCGCTAATATTTTTCTCTTTGAATTATTTCTTAAACAGCTAAAATCTACTGAAATTCAAAAATTACTTCATGATAATAGAAAATTTGATTTGTTATTTATCGAATCTTGTATACGACCAGCCTTTTCATTTTCGTACATTTATGATGTGCCAGTTATTGAAATCAGTTCGTTTAGTGGTGTTTTATCTGCTTATGAAATGATAGGCGCAGCCTCACATCCACTTATTTATCCAAATGCAATGCACAGAAGAATTTATAACTTGACATTATGGGAGAAGGTTACAGAGTTGTATATTCATTACTCGAATGAGAACGTTTATAAGAATCATGAAAAAACGGAAAATAAAATATTAAAGTCAATCCTTGGTGCAGACATGCCAGATTTACACGATCTGAAGCAAAAAGTTAGGATGTTGTTTCTAAATGTACATCCTATTTGGGATTTCAATCGTCCTGTCCCACCAAATGTATTGTACTTAGGAGGTTTGCATCAAAACCCTCAACTTGAGCTACCAGAGGTACCATATAATTTTACATAATTTGACCAATATTTAGCAATTAAATTATGCTTAATAAGTAATTGTAGATATATAAGAGCCGTGATGGCGTAGTGGTTACAATACGTGAATCTTAACCGAGGATTGCGGTAACGCTGAATTTTTAAGCACTTAATCTGTGATTATACTTCAGTTCATGCTTGGTAATCGACCGACCCGCCTTAGAAAATTATAGTGGAATAAATTCAAACCATTTGTTCAAAAGGAGAGAAGAAGTTAGCTCAGCAAAAAGCTATCAATAATTCCGGGCTTTTAATTTTATAGTTAGATAGGTTTTATTGCGGGGCAATGATTATTCATGTATTTTTATTTACATTTATCTAAGGAACATTGTGACAAAGCTGAATGAGACAGTTTAAATTCTGCAACTGATTCTTTAATGTGGGTTCATAGCAAATCAACAATTGCCATTGAATAACCGTAAGAGAATAGGTTCAAAATCTCCTGAAGTTTAATGAATACATTTTCGCAAGAGTAGAACAGAACTTAAAAATAAATACAGTTCCGAATAATAATAAAATCAATATTTTTCAGGATCTTAAGTCATATTTAGATTCTTCTAAATTTGGAGTTATATATATGAGCTTTGGTACAAATGTTAAGCCTTCGATGCTGCCATCGGAGTCATTGAAGATATTTACAAATGTATTCTCTCAACTTCCTTATGATATTTTATTGAAATGGGACAAAGATGAACTTCCAGGACGCCCAAGCAATGTTAAAATTTCGAAATGGCTGCCGCAGTCCGATTTGTTAAGTAAGTCCTTATATCATATTTATTTGTATCATTTTAATTGTATTCTATTTTATTATTTTGGTGATAATCATATTCCTTTTCTAATTAGGACATCCCAAGGTCAAACTATTCATAACACAAGGTGGCTTACAATCTACTGATGAAGCACTAACTGCTGGAGTGCCTCTTGTTGGGATACCTATACTCGGTGACCAATGGTTTAATGTTGAGCAATACGTTAAATTTAATATTGGAAAAGGACTTTTAATAGATACACTGACAGAGAAACAGCTGATAGATGCTATTAATACAGTAATCAAAGATCCAAGGTAAATATTTTAAATCTTTTTTTGCAAACAAACGAATGCATGAAAATAAAATTCAATTTACAGTTCGAACAATAACATCGTTATTATAAATATTTAGTTAATGCTAGCAAAGAGATTTTGTATTTGCATTGAGCTGGTTACAATCAAAGAGCCTTATTGTTATTCCTTGATAAACCATATTCACATGAACGAAGATGGAACCTGAAACTCATTAATATTATTTTTATGGATTTTAGTTATCGTCAAAATATCGTCAAGCTCCGCAACTTTATGAACGATCAACCTCAATCACCACTAGAGCGCGCGGTATGGTGGACGGAACACGTCCTACGGCATAGTGACGTAGAATATCGACGCACTCCTGCAGCTAATATACCATGGACTGAGTATTATGAAGTGAAAATAGTGTTGTTGGTATTAATTGCTTTGATAATACTTTTGTCAGTCTTACTTTTAGTAATATATCTAATTGTTTCGAAATTAAAATCGCACATAAGCTTTAAGGTTAAGCTCAATTAATTCATAAACATAGCATAGAATAGCTTCACATAGTAAGTAGTGAGTAAGCGTGATAATTTTTTAAATAAATAACAAGTTGTATCATGCTACATAATTACTTATATTGGTATACATTATTCTAGTATTTAGAGAAATAAAATAGAAAACATTTCTTCATAATTATTATTTTTTTACATCAATTATCAATCAATATCAAAATTCTTAATATATAAACGATCTAAAGGTTTACAAATCTATAATAACTACTGAAGACTTATCATAATACTACAAAAACACTCAGACAGACTAACACAGTATTGCTGTATCAAGAAAGTTTAAAAAAAATTAAATGATTCCAAATGTTTTTAGTTAATAAGAATTCTTAGACTTCTCATACACATACGACCTTTGCAATACTCCCTTAAGAAATGTTACTTCACTAAGAGATTTAGGAATACAACTGAACAGCAATGGATCTTAATTGTCATATTGAAAATATTGTCAATAATGCTTTCAACTCATATACATTCATAATAAGGATGTCAACGCATTTTAAGTGCGCATCGACATATCTATATTTGTAAAAAACTTTGGTTAGATCCCACTTACAGTAAGCCGTGCAAATCCGGCAATCCTTTCTACAACAAGTGCATTGACCCAATTGAAAATGTTCAGTATAAATTTTTGCATAATATGTACTACAAAAATTATGGTCACTACTTATCATATATGTACTTAATTACATAACAAATATAACCTTTAAGCATTTAATCTAGACAAATATATTCAGAATTACATTATACAAACTCGTCAACAATCATATCAATTGCATTGACCTTATAAATAGATTACGTTAGTAGTACCCAGAACGGTTAATAAAAGAAAAACGCGTGCCGGGTGCCATCGGATTAAGACGAACGCAGGTCTTCGGTCACCTGTGCGACGTATTGGAGTCGTACAATTTGTAGACATACATATTTTTGTATGGACAAAAAAAAAATATCGGTGTACTCGCATTTAATCGCACTATATTAATAAAACAAATACTTTCACAATCGTTGTAAATGTTTATTTTAGTGTACTTATTAGTTTATAATTATGCTGCACATTGTAAATTTAATACAACCATTAGCGGTAATTTATTGTACTTTTTTTTAGTAATATATGGATAGCGTTACGTATTTATTATTTCTACTTTTCTTAAACAAATCAACACATTATCACTAATGATGAAACTGTTTACTGTCCTAAAATAAATAAACTATGACAATACAGATGTATTTAATTCCCGCTTAAGAAAACATCATGTACTATTTGTTTTGTTGGTTACGTAATTATATATGCACACTGTTTAATAAATTTAGACAACAAAATTACAATTTTAATTATATTATCACGTTAACAGTGAAAACTGAGATTGACTTAGTTAAAATTGATGTAAATTTGTTTGTTAAATTCAACTTTAATAAATAAACATATTACGTTGTGCAAACCGATTTAAGCAGGTTTTAATTACTGCTTGTATTACAGTACTACAAATATATAGATAATTAAAAATAGTTTTTTTCTGAATAAATTTATGTGGGAAATTCAATTATTTACATTCACTGCAATTTACTGAAATACTACTTAATAAAATAAGAATAAATATAAACTTAAGACACTACTTATGACTTGGTTTTATAATTAAAAATAGTCTTAATAAATATATTGTCCCGGCAAACGTTGTTCTGCCATATAAATTATATCTATAATTATATCTACTGAATATTTTGGTTTTTAAATAAAAAAATAACGAATGTATGGTAAGTGTGTGGGGATGGGATCTATGATAGAAAAAGTAAAGGAGCGCTGTTGACGATGACCGCTGATAAAAACAAAAAAACACCAACCATTCATTTTCTCAATTCAATGTATTTCATTAATGTAATGGACATATTCATTGTTTGATTAAAAGTTAATTGTAAAGTGAAAAAAGTAATATATTTTTATCCTAAAGCAGTAAATTGAGTGTACGACATTTTTTGTCAGTCCGTCTTTAGCCAACACAAATAAGCTCGATGGTTTGCCCACCCGAGAACATGCCATGTATACTTTGTCCGTGTGATAAACATGGTGTGCCCAAATCTAAGCCACAAACGGACATCTTTTGGCCTTGCGACTTATTGATTGTCATTATACATATATGCATGAAGCACCACCCTGCGAATTTTTTCATGCGTTTATTTATTATTGTTTTCTTAGGTTATGTCTACGGATTTTGTGTGCAAGTGGTGGCTCATCGTACATTCGTCCCAAATTATGAGACAAAACTTGAAAAAGGTGGTCCGTTATTTGTTTTTTTTATAATATTGGTAAATGGTTGCCCCTACCCACATACATTGGCACTATAAAAATATTAACCATTCCTTACATCGCAAATGCGCCACCAACCTTGGGAACTAAATTGTCCCTTGTTCCTGTAGTTACACTGGCTCCATCGCCCTTTGAGCCGGAACACAACAATACTAAATATTGCTGTTTGGCGGTAGAATATGGGATAAACATAGTACATACGAATGGAACATAGTCTTTGCGCTGGCTATTTCGCTGGTACATCGTTGGCCATCACCATAATTTTTATTCTTGCGCGAGAATTTTAATTTTGCCGTGACTCCTAAGATATTAATTTAAATTAATCCTTTTATAATTCCAGTGAGGCAACCGCGTCTTTTTGTTGCCTTTCAATCGGTTCAATTATTAGCAACTAACAGTTTCTAGTAAAAGAGACAAATTGAATTACTGCTAAATATTTTTTTTAAATATAGTTTAATATTTTATACAACTCGAGACGATTTATTTCACACAAACTATATAAACAAACATAGTCTGTTCAAAGGTGGCGCTGCTAACAGAATTCAAATGGAATTAAGTTTTACTTATTGCATTAAATAATTAAATTTGATACAGAATAATGATATTATTTCTAAAGAATTTTATTTTGAATGTTGTCAAAGTAATTTAAACCCTTTTACAACAAATTAAACATCAAAAATGTCTTTAAAAGTTTCAAACAATCAAAACAAAGTCTACTATAAATTAAATATTGTTATAATAGCTTGATAAGTAATGGTAATTGTTTTTTTTAGATAGATTTTTTGAGGCTGAGCTGAGTTATGATTATACTATCATTTCTCTGATTATGCTGTCAATAGTAAGTACTCGAATCATGTGTATATTGAATGTTTGTAAAATACTTGAATTAATTTACATGATTTATTAACTTATTATTCAAGATTGCATTATTTACACTTGCTACAATTTCGGTTTCTTGACTTTCTCCCATAAAATTGGGATGAAGACACGATATAGTCCCATGTAAATTAAAATGATAACAAAGAAACAATGTACGGTTGGGGAAGAATAGACCCGGGGAGGAACAAAGTCCTTTGCGATATTTTTTTGTGTGCGAATGGACTTCTGGAACAGCCTTCCTACTGGATACGTGCCGATGAGCAAACTGTTCAATGGTGACATGTTCACACGCACATTTTCGTTATTTTGTTGAATTTGTTCGTTTGTTCTTTTTGCTTTATTATTACGCATGCTTGATACTTTTTTAGTTCGACGGCCCAAATGGGCCCCCTAGCGTCTTGCTGGCATTTTTCACTTCTTAACACACACACACACACACAAATAGACCAAATTGTTGTATTTACTGATAAAAACGGTATATCGATAATGTATTTGATCTTTTAGTATTTTTTATCAACCTTTTCAATATCATAAAACACTTTTATATTTCTTATCAATTAAATAAATCGTTAAATATTTTGCAAATTTTTAAATGTCAAAATGACGTGACGCTTCTCGTGAATGACGTGGACGAAAGTTCGATAAATAATAATTTTGATATTGTTCATACAAAAATACTAAAATCGTGATTTAAAAATGGGATGATAGGTTAGGAGGGTGAAAATTTGGGGTTATATATATTATAGTATTTTATAAATAAAATAAAAAAATGACAAAAAAATAGAAAAATAAATTCTGGTTAGGGACACCCTCATCACCTAGCGGTATGAAATATACTTTACGACCTATTCTCATATCTCCAAAAAATCGGTTGAGCCGTTTCGGAGGAGTTCGACCACAAACACCGTGACACGATTTTTATATATTAGATTTCCATTTTGATATTTACTTATTAAATTCAATAAATAATATTAAAAAGGCGAAATTGTGTTTGTACTCTATTCACGCAGAAATATCGTGTCGGAGTTGCTATCCCATCGGATTTTGAAAGTGAGAAGATGTTTGCGTATGTAATGCGTTTTTCCAGCGTGAAAAAAAGATGTTTGCGTAAACACCTGCACTGTTATATGTTGCGCGTAGGTGACTAGTGTCGCTTAGGAATGGCCGCCGACATCAAATTTAATTTCCACAATTGCCTATAGATTTATTTTTCGTCCAAAGATATAGTCTGGGCCCCAATAATTTCTAAAAATAAACATTCTAGCTTTTTCATTCAGTTCATTAGAACATTCAAACAACCACTTCCAGCAACCTATCGAATCTTCCGAATTTCGGGAGGTCTTATTTTATTTTTTAATCAATAAACCGAGCCTTTTCTTTCGAAGTGAAGTCTTTTCTTATTTACGTCTATTTCTTTTGCTGTTTTGTATCCCGCATTAAAATTCTATTATTCTTTATATTTTTAAAACAACTGATCGAAATAAATGTTAATTTTTATTTAAGATAAATATTTGAGGAGAAGGAGGCCTTTAGCCCAGCAGTGGGACATTCACAGGCTGTTACGGTACGGAAATATTTGTATCGTTATTATTTTTAAGTAGAGCCGAGATCGCTCAGTTATTGAACAAGAGCCCGCGAACGCCAAAGTTTCAAAGTCCTTATTTTATAAAAGTTGAAAGTTTCTCAGCGCTTGCTCTCAACACATGTATGAACGATGGGCTACTTTGGAATTTGGGTCATCGTGGCTTTAGCAGGTATCAGGTAACGAAGGCGTATAAAATATCAACTTAAATTTATTAAATAATAAAGCCTAATTTTCTTATATTATCTTCGAAATAATATTAAGCATCACTCGTCGCGTCTGTACTTATGTTACAGTATAAAAGCAGAAAGTTTAACAAATTATTTGGCTAAACATTGGTATTGTTGCGTTCCAGTTTAAAGGGTGAGTGAGCAAAGTTCTTAGTTTCCATCTTAGTTTCCAAGATTGGTGGCGCATTGGCGATGTAAGCGATGGTTAACATTTCTTACAATGCCAATATCTATGGGCGTTGGTGACCATCAGGTATACGTAGGGGAACGCATATGCTCGTTCCCCTACGTATACTATAAAAAAAAAACAATAACACCTATTTTGCAGAAATCTATACAAATAGTTTAGAATCTGGATACCCTAAACAAATGAGCTCATCTTGCTCTATAAGAAAATGTGTTTAACTAAAGATTGTGTGTTAAGACCCGGGCAAGCACCGATAAATATTCATGTGCTAATTCGGCCTAATTAGTCTCTGACTACGCTGACATAACAGGCTTTATCTTAAAAAATAAGCAATCAACGTCGTATTCAGTTTCGAAATTATTATTATTTTATTTACTATTTCGCCGTTGATAATTTGACTTGAAATAATAAATCAATATCTTATCGTTCAAAATTACATTATATATTAAAATTTTATCTATAACAATCTATCCATCCCGACTTCGCATGTACTAATTAAAAGACTATTTAATGTAACGGATGTACCGTTACATTAAATAGTAAAAATGATATACGTAATATGATATGGAGTATATTTTCGAATCAAACGACATATTCGCCCTTCCGTGCATGAGTATGTAAACGAATATCTAGTAACACATTTTATATTACTAGTCAAAATTTTAGTGTGTAAATAAATGTTCATTTACACTAAATGAAATAGATACTAAGCTATAAATATAGATAAATATCAACGAGAACTTGTCTCGAGAATGTAGGACGTCAGTAGTGCATAAATTCAATCTATATCACAGGGGCCAAGTTATAACCCGAATATAGTATTTTTGTCGACTTGAACTAGAAAATTATCAACTTGATATAAGCATGTCAAAGAAAAATCTCGAAACAAAAGCGAAACTTGAATCAAATAACGTTGTGTCGCTTAAAATGATTAACCGGATAAATAATTGCATAATAAGTATAACGATAACATTATTCAATGAATAAATTTAATATAATAATTACCCGTATACATTCCTGAGTAGGTGATTTGTTCTCGGGCTAACTATTCCCACACACGTATTTATGCTTATGTTTTAACCAACTAAATGAGTTTATTTATGATAATATCTTTATTTAAATTTATTTTGTCGCCTATCGTCTATTGAAATAATGACAAGACGTGAATTCTCTTGTGTCTGTAATTACACTGACTCTTAAACCCGAAACACATTCTTGTTTGGCGGTAGAATATTTGATTAGTGTGGGTGGATACCTTATTATGTAATCATATTAATAAAAAAAAATGGAAAAGAACAGTACATTTTATAATAACTGGAAGGCTCAAATTAATATTTTTTCTTAAATAGGTCGAGGAGAATATGATCATTTTCTTATGTACAAACAGACAAAACTTTATTATATGTATGTCGTTACTAATTGATGGATTGTATTACTACATAAAATGTTATCGCACATTAAAGCAGTATTTGTATTGAGAACGTCACGAAAGAATATTGTTCTGGTCATTGTGTGAATCATTATGTCGAAAATATTTAAAGTGATTGTTAGTTTGATGTACGTGATCATTGAAATTAAAACGGCAAAAATATTAGGGGTGTTTCCAGTCCCTTCTATAAGCCATCAAGATGTGTTTCGTCCACTTATGTTGGAACTATCGAAGCGTGGACATGAAGTTACAGTCGTAACCACAAATCCAGTATTTCCAAAAGGTCAATCACCTCAAAACTTTAGTGAAATCGATGTGCATGATATTACCTACGAACGTTGGAGTGTTTTTTTCGCAGATAAAGGAAATGAAAAAGATCGAACTAAATTATTCTATTTTATAAGCGAATTGCTCTTAGATTTATTTGTAATACAATTAAAATCGCCTGCTGTACAAAATTTAATTCGAAGTAATGAAAGGTTTGATTTAATTTTTGTCGAATCCTGTGTACGACCAACTTTAATCTTTTCACACATTTATAACGCACCAGTTATCGAGTTCAGTTCCTTAGGTGGCGTTCTTTCTGCATTTGAAACAATAGGAGCAGCCACTCACCCTATCATTTATCCAAATGCAATGCACAGAAGAATTTACAACTTGTCACTATGGGAAAAAATTACAGAGTTATATATTCATTACATGAACGAGCATATTTTTACGAAACATGTAGAAACGGAAAATGAAATATTAAAATCAATTCTTGGTCCAGATATACCAGATTTGAATGACTTGAGACAAAATGTTCAAATGATGTTCCTAAATGTACATCCTATTTGGGATTTTAATCGTCCCGTTCCACCAAATGTGTTATATTTACGAGGTTTGCATCAAAAACTTCAACATGAGTTACCAGAGGTACTATATATCATTGCATATTCGTATTAATGTTAACATTATATTTTTAATACATACATTTTCAGGATATTAAATCATATCTAGATTCTTCAACACATGGAGTGATTTATATGAGTTTTGGTTCAAATGTTATGCCTTCTAAGCTTCCATCAGATAAACTGAAGATATTTACCAATGTATTTTCTCAACTTCCGTACGATATTTTATGGAAATGGGATAAAGATGAGCTACCAGCACGTCCAACAAATGTAAAAATTTCGAAATGGTTGCCACAGTCGGATTTGTTAAGTACGTCGTTCTAATATTTTTTCTCAATCTTTATTCGGTATAGAAACGTTACACTTGCAAAAAGCATATAATTGAAAAAATACCATATTAACATAGTAAAAATGAGGAGTGGCGAGAGATAATCGGCGTGATGGTATCCGTTTTTTTCTTATCGATTATTTAATTTACAATAATATTAATAAAATTATATTCTATCCAACTTCAAAAAGAAGGAGCTCATCCGACATTAATTTTGATAACTTTATCTTTTATTGAATAAATTACCCCGTCGAGTGGAATTTGGGTAGATAACTTGGACATTTGACACTTGCTCTGAGTTTCACTTACTCCATCATTCATATGTTCGTGGATTGTAAACTGACCTTAATGACTATTTTTGAATTGAATAAATCTTAGTTTGATGGGGTGAAATTCTTCGATATTTAATGTCTAAATATACATGATTGTTTTATATAAATATTATTAGAAAAGAATCGTAAGATTGGTTCTTTTATTTTTTACATAAATAAATTTGATTAAATGAACTTCTTAACTTTATAGATTAATTGTGATTCTTTTCCGATTAGGACATCCTAAAATCAAGCTATTTATAACTCAAGGGGGCTTACAATCTACGGACGAAGCGTTATCCGCCGGAGTGCCTCTTATTGGTATACCAATGCTCAGTGACCAATGGTTTAACGTTGAGCAATACGTTAAATTTAATATTGGAAAACTAACTTTAATAGAAACATTAACAGAGGAACAGCTAATGGATGCAATTACGACCATAATCAACGATCCCAGGTACAAGATACTATTACTTAATATACGATTAAATGAGCATGCAAAAATTAAGTACCAATAAAATTTAATTACAAGCAATAATGATGATAATAATGATTTAATTCTAGCTTTCGGAGTATGTTCTCAATAAAAAATATTCACACGAGTGATGATCAAAATTAAAAAAATAATTATAAATATTTTTCTTTTTACTAATTCTAGATTTAGTTTACTTTAAAATATTTTTGTAGACTTAAAGACTTTGTACCAACATCGTACAGGTATATTTAGCAAAAGGTATCAGCACTCGACAATCGATTTATTCGCCCATACAGTAAAATGCTAGGAGGCATATATTTATATATGTATATGTATATACCGCCCTGCGTATTTTTTATGAGTTTATTTATTATTGTTATTTTAGGTTCTGTCTACGACTTCTATGTGTGAGTGGTGGCTCATCGTACATTCGTCCCACATTATAAGACAGACCTTTTGCAAGAGGTCTTTTTTTTTTTTTTTTATAGAATAGGAAGGTGGACGAGCATATGGGCCACCTGATGTTAAGTGGTCACCAAACGCTCTTAGACATTGGCATTGTAAGAAATGTCAACCATCGCTTATAGCCAATGCGCCACCAACCTTGGGAACTAAGATTTTATGTCCCTTGTGCCTGTAATTAATTACACTGGCTCACTCACCCTTCAAACCGGAACACAACAATATCAAGTATTGCTGTTTTGCGGTAGAATATCTGATGAGTGGGTGGTACCTACCCAGACGAGCTTGCACAAAGCCCTACCACCAGTATTTCGTGTCGCCCGTTATTTTTCAATATTAAAAATGTAAATGGACCACCATCCATAGACATTAGCACTATAAAAAATATTAACCATCCCTAACGTCGCCAATGCGACACAAACCTTGGGAACTAAATTGTTATGTCACTCACCCTAACCCTAACATAACATCTTGCTTCCCAAGGTTGAAAGCGATGGTAAACATTTCTTACTATGCCAATGTCTTTGGGTGTTGATGACCACTTACTATCAGGTGGCCCACATGCTCGTCCGCCTACCTATACTATATATATATATATTAATTTTCTATTCGGAATATGTATTAATTTCAGTTATCGTCAAAATGTTGTTAAGTTAAACAGCTTTATGAATGATCAACCGCAATCATCTCTGGAGCGCGCGGTGTGGTGGACGGAACACGTACTCCGGCATGGGGAGGTAGCTTATCGGCGCACACCTGCTGCGAACATACGGTGGGCTGACTATTATGAACTAAAAATAGTTTTGATATTGTTATTTACTTTGATTGTATTATTGTCATTTAAAATATTAGCGATATATTTAATTGTTTTGTTTATTCAGAGTTACATGCGCTTAAAAGTTAAGAAAAGTTAATAAATAAGCTATATTACTATATACATTTCATTTACAAACAAATACGTTCCTATTTATTTATTCTCAGGAAGACAAACAGTTACAAAATACACAAAATCTTACAGATCGTTGAGACGGTAGAAAATAAACTAATAATAACAAATACCAATTGAAGCGAAGATTATTATATGAAGATAATAAATATAAAAACAGTTCTTTTAAGAGCTTGACATTACGTCATACTACGTCATTGCATGCTGCTTCTAAACAGTTATTTTTCAAACGATGACTTCTTATAAGGCGGCATGCGTGGCGTGTGTATTCTTGTTGCTACATGCGTATCGACGTACTGCTACAGTAATTAACATTGAAATGAGAGATTAATTAAAATTTTACGGAATATGACAAAATTAATAAATAATTCTATAAAAAATATTAATATACAATTCTATTTAAAACGACTATTAATTTTATATTTTAATAAAATAAAACATTACACACACTACAACATACACACATTACGCATTGGAGGCATGTACACACGCGTCCTCTTAGGCCTCTGCCTCGAATCTCGCGGACAGCGGGGCGGCGGCGGCGGCGGCGCGGGAGCGGCAGGATCTTACGCGTATAATCAAATGGACCGACCCTCGAATACAGCGGTGCAGGAGCGGCGCGGGGGCGGGCAACGAGCGGTGCACTCCAGTCAAGCGGTGACCGCCCGCGTTGCGCGTCTGCATTGTAGGTATAGTGTTGTACATTTTTTTTGTGACGTATCAAAATGTCTTCGGACGTGCAAGAGCTAATTATTTCGGCAATCTTTGAGAGGACACCCATATGGAACAGCAAAGATGTGAACCATAAAAATAGAAGAATAATTAACCAATTATTAGTCGTAGAATTTGTCGGGATTTTGTCTCTGTTCTTCATAATTTCGATAAAACTCGCCATTTATTTTCCTTGCCCTATAGTAGGGATCCACTTCTTCTTTTGCCCACAATAAATCGAGCGTTAGGAATAAATTTGAATCAAAAAGATGTCGCCGTTTTTCAGACATTTCGTTCGCGAATAAAAACAAATATCTCGACAACACAACCACGAACACAACACTACACCGCTATAGTGCCGCGCGATCTGCCCGCTAGTTTGGAGAACAGGTATGCGTTGCCCGCTCCGCTGCCGCGCCGCCGCCGCCGCCGCCCCGCTGCCCGCAAAATTCGAGGCAGAGGCCTTAGATTGTTTATAGTCTTTGGTCAAACTGAAATTAATATTTGATCATGTAATATGTATACTCTTTTGCTTATGATTTATTCTATAATTTGTCTAATAGATATTTGTGCGTTATAATATATTTATTTTTCCATTTCTTTAATTATTTATTAAACATTTTGCTTCACAACTAAAAATCAATAAATTATTATCTGTAGGAACCGCACGCGCACTGTCAAACACAGTTGTCACAATCAAAAAGTTTTGTTAACAATTTCGAGATTTCAATGTTTTTTTGCAGTTTTTACATAAAACTAATGTTGCATACGTATTATGTGTATCTTTTTAATCCCATCTTATATCTTTTGTAACAGTCTACCTTAAAGCTGCGTGTGAGCAAAGTCAATTAATTCAGTGACAATTAATACGTGAATATTATAAAGATATAAACAAAGCCTAAAAGATTAATTATAATAATAATACATGGTTTTAGAAGTGCGTGCTGTGAACATTAACTTGGTATTCAACATTATAAAACTTTAAATTTAATTTCGTGGCTCCTGTCAAAAGTTTTAAAGTGGTGGTTAAAAATTCAACGTTTTACCTACCGAAGTTGCTTATAAACAACGAAATAAATAACAATTGAATGTGGAAAAAGTGCCAATTACATTTCGAACTATATTTATAAGCCGTTGGCTTAGATAAGTATTTTGAAAAGAGAAGAATAGCAACTTTATTACACTCGATTGGTGGAAAAGATGTCGAAATATTTAATTAATTTAACTTTGAAAAAACAGAAATGACTTTAAAACACCTCATTCATAAATTTCAGACATTCATTTTTCCTAAGAAATCAACGCGAACATGAATATATATACAATTATCATTAATGTAGAAAATTGCATCATCAGCTTAAAATGTGATTTTGAATTAAAAGAGTCATTGGTTTGTGATATATTTATAGCAAATATGTGCTCTAGTAGCTCGCACATAAGTCAAAGATTATTACAACGGTCATCGTGCAACAAAGCACAGAGCACATAAATAAAAGCACTGAGTCATCGTCGTCATTGTCATTTTCTAATGTATATCAAATGATGAAGGAGGAGTAAAAGGGTGAAACAACACACAGTATAGAATAGAGAGGATGTGCATATTCTAGCAAAGTCGGATAGGTAACCAATTTAGACGAGAACAAAATTGTGAAACATGGTCATATTTGCCTAATCCATTTGTAAATTGAATAAAAGTATTTTGAAGTCTCAGTTTTATTGAATTGGTCTTTGGTTAATGCTACAAAGCTTGAGTCAGCATAATCAAGAATAGGAAGAAGTACATCTGTGCGAACATTATTTAAAAGAAAATGTTGAAGACAACGCAAAGACCTTAGAGCTGCAAACACACAGCAGGAGACTGCTGATGTCATTCATATGGTGAGTCCAGCTAAGAATATTATGTCAAAAAACTACCAGGCTCTTAACATAGTTACAATACATATCCCAAAAAAGTATAATAAGCAAAATAAAAAGACTCAATATAAAACAAATAGCTAGACCTGACAATGTACCCCCAATATTTACTATTAGTTGTGAAAATTCTATATCTTACCGTTTACACCTAATTTATAACACATCATTGCAAAAAGGCATTTTTCCTGATAAATGGAAGAAAGCAAGAATAGTACCGATTCACAAGGATGGAAAAAAAGAATTTGGATCTAACTATCGGCCTATATCAATCCTCTCAACAATATCAAAGATTTTTGAGTCACTTGTTCACCCATTCATATTTAATCATGTTAAAAATCATCTTTGTCCCTATCAATATGGATTTATGCCTAAGAGATCAACCAATACTAATTTTCTTAACTATTTTTCCCATCTTATTGATGCTGTTGATCAAAACCTGCAAGTAGATGTAGTCTACACTGATTTCTCCAAAGCATTTGATAAAGTTGACCATGAGATACTGATTAGGAAACTTTCGAATTTTGGCATTTCTGACACATCTTTGAGATGGTGTAAATCATATCTTTCCAATCGATATTCCAAAGTCGTTATTGACGGCGAGTGCTCTGACCCTTTCCATGCTACTTCCGGTGTTCCACAAGGTTCAAATTTAGGGCCCTTGTTTTTCATTATATTCATAAATGATATTACAAATATCATGAAAAATTGTCAGGTTTTTTCTGTTTGCTGACAATTTAATAATAGCAAAAGTTATAAAAAAATAATCTGATATAGCTGTTCTTCAAGATAATCTAGATAGACTAGTCCAATGGTGTAGAATTAAACACATGGTGCTCAATCCAAGCAAATGTAATTTTATAAAATTTACCAGAAAAAGGAATCCATTGTTAAGTTCATATAATATTTCGGTCAAACATTTAAAAGAAACTAATTGTATTTGAGACCTGGGTGTAATATTTGACAATCAGCTAAGATTTGATAAGCACATCAATTCAATAGTAACAGGTTCTTTTAAACTACTTGGCTTTATCTTAACACAGGCGAAGGATTTTTTTTGAAAAAATCATCTTCAACCCTACAATTGTACAATAGCTTGATACGAAGTAAACTTGAATATTGTTGTCAAGTATGGTCCCCGCTTACAAGATCCATATTAAGAGAATAGAACGTGTTCAAAAGAGACTCGTTAAACATTTGGTATTTCGTTTTAAAGCTTCGAATCAGCTAGAGTACTACAAAAACAAACTAGATTTTTTTAAATGAAGCCACTGGAGATTCGAAGGTCTCTACTAGACATGAAATTGAAAAATTGCTTTATAAAGTATGTTCCTAGAAGACCACCTCACAACCCATGTCCGTTTTTTAAAATTGACCGCACTCGAACAAAACTTGGACAGAATGCTCCAATATCGCGAATATAGCGAGAATATAATTATTGTGTAAAAAACACAGTAACACTGGACATTGGTTGTGACGGGCTCTCATCGTTCATGAAAAAATGTGATGTTTCTTTTAGTATAAACTGTTAATTTGTATAAAAATTTAATTAGTTACTACCTTTTGTTTCTGTTTTTGTTTTTTGCTCTTTATTTAAATATTTTTATTTTCTGTTTTTATTCTATTTTTGATTTTTATATATTTGTAATTGTGTTTGTGAATGGTGTGTTCTCCTGTTATTGGTTGTGTATAGTTAGTTTTAAGTTAATGTAAAAAGGGATTTGAATGTGTGTTATGTACAGCTGTTGGAGATCCAAATAAATAAATAAATAAGGCATGAAAATATTGTCAAACATTATGGACGGCAAGGAAGACCAGTCGACTTTTGATATTTGTTTCCGGCTGCCAATAATGATGGCTTGAGATTTGCTAGGGTTGACATTAAGACCTCAAGATGTAATCCACTCAAGAAAGATATTGTGGTTATTATTCATCCTTGTGATAGCCATAGCTACTAAAATTGTAATAAAGTCTAATCTATTAATACTTTTACAATACAATTAATTCTTTTTGAAATAAAATATGATTTGACATTATTCTAATTTAATTTATTTAATTCTAATTAATTGTTTAAATATTTTATTTTCTCCTAGATTATATTTCAATATTGTTCAAATTAACATTTAACTAATTTTAATTCAAATTATTATGAATATTAAGCACAATAAATTTCAAATGTATTTCAATTTAATTATCATACATTATTTATTGTTATTATAATATGTTATTTATAAGTGATTAAAAAATGTAATTACTGTAATTGGTCACTCAGTTAATACAAAATTAATAAAAAGCATGCTGTAATTACCTAAAATTAAAAGTGCAATTAATCTTGCTTAGCCTCAATTATATATTGGTTGTTGTATTTTTGTAACTTTTGTTGGTAATTCGATATGAAATAAATAAGGTAAAAATATAATGGATTAATTTATATAAGCTTGTAGGAATCTATCTTAATATTAAATCATTTAGTTTGTTATAATTTTGCAATTATAGTCGTAATTCTTATTTGCCTTTCAATATATGGTTAAAGAAATATATATATATATATATAATTTATTTACTGCACTTTATTGGTATTATTTAATGTTACAATGTTTTAGCTATGTGATTTAATTTATGTTTTGTTTGTGTTAAATTTTTGTTTAATTAATTAATTTTAGTTGGTTAAACAAAAATATCTTACTACACCTTTACTGATTTCGCTTATTATTATTATTATTATACGTTTTAACAATGTGATTTTATGTAGGTTTTGTTTTTGTTAATTTTAGTAATTGCTTAGTTGTTATTAAAACCGAGATGGCCTAGTGGTTAGAACGCGTGAACCAATTATCGCGCGCTTAACCAATTATCGTGGGTTTCAAACACTGAATTTTCATGTTCTTAATTTGTGTTTATAATTCATCTCGTGCTTGATGGTGAAGGAAAACATCGTGAGGAAACCTGCATGTGTCTAATTTCATTGAAATTATGCCACATGTGTTTTCTACCAACCCACATTGGAGCAGCGTGGTGGGATAAGCTCCAAACCTTCTCCTTAAAAGAAAGAGGTGGCCTTAGCCCAGCCGTGGGACATTAACAAGCTGCTACTGTTACTGTTAGTTGTTATTGGTGGAAATAAGTTTCCCTTAACAATAATGATTAACACTGAACCTTTCAGAATGGTCAAATGACCGCTTTTTAAACTTCAATCAAAAATGTTATATAACTGCTTTTTTCTATATTATATTAGGTCCTTACATATGAAATTAGCGTTTTGTCGTACTGACAAATTTGATCTGAAATATCTCCTCTTTGGTTAAGAATTCCAAATTCAAATTTATGAATTCATTAAGCTGGTACATTTGAGTTTTGAAAACAGTCATTTATTTGTTTTTTCCTCATTATTTTTTTCTTTGGCGTCGCTTATTAAAGCACAATGGAAAACATAAAACATCGGTATATTTACGAGTACGAGTTCTACCGTGGCACCAGTGCTGCAGAAACAGCTCAAAGGTTTAATGATGTGTACGGTGCTGGTGTCGCAAAAGAAAGCACGGTACGTTTTTGGTTTCAACGTTTTCGTTCTGGAAATTTTGACCTTCAGAACCAACCCCGTGGACGGCCGGAGACCAAAGTGGAAAATGAAGAATTAAAGGCTATTGGGGAAGCCAAATCCTGCCCTAATCGCTTAGGGCAGGATTTGGCTGGGTCAGAAAAAGTTACTTGTGAGTGTTTGTTGGACTAGCGCCGGTGTCGTTTACTAAAGATTTCCAAAATCTGGCCAAACGATTACGGCAGATATCTATTGTCAGCAACTGCAAAACATAAAGGAAGAACTAGCTGCTAAACAACCGAGATTGGTTAATCGCTCTAGGCCACTGCTGCTTCACGACAACGCAAGACCCCACACTGCACAACAAACAACCACTAAGTTAGATGAGCTACAATTGGAATGTCTGCGACATTTACCGTGCTTCCCGGACCTTGCCCCAACAGATTACCATTTTTTCCGGAATTTGGACAACTTCTTACAAGGATAAAAATTTAACTCCGATGCGGCAGTCCAATCCGCCTTCAAAGAGTTTATTGATTCTCGCCCCCATGGTTTTTTAAGTAAAGGGATCAATGAACTACCTATGAGATGGCAAAAGTGCATAGATAACAACTTTGATTAATAAAATATATTTTACAAAAAAAAAATGACTTTATATTCCTCCCGTACAAAACGCCAATTTCGTATGTAAGGATCTAATACAAGCCCTTAAGCAGCTTATTAAATGTGTGTCAAGTTTAATG
The DNA here is from genome assembly GCF_905147045.1 of Nymphalis io. Lineage (NCBI taxonomy): Eukaryota > Metazoa > Arthropoda > Insecta > Lepidoptera > Nymphalidae > Nymphalis > Nymphalis io. The sequence continues at coordinate 5,569,459 of NC_065910.1, read as the reverse complement.
GACAACATTTGTTTTTAATTGCCTTCTTTTTTGTTTCAATAAAACATAACATAAGTATTATATAAATCTTTTTTATGTAAGTCAAATTTTTTTGTTTTTTATTTAAATGTTATCATCTCTTTGTCATTTCTTTGAAAAAGATACAATAATAAACTGAGTAGCCTTGGCAAAGTCTGTAATTTTATTTAGTACTAGTCATTACCCCTGGCTTCGCTCGCGCTTAAGTATAAGGAAAGGATAAATGTTAAGAGGTCTGTAATTTTAAATTAAGAGCCATGAAATGTCATTCTGGTTAGAAAAAATTAAGGTTAAGGGTTTTTTTTTTATTTTTAGGTTGATGAATGGATTGACGAAAAAAATATTTTATACAAATTTTCCGATCTATGATATTATAAAATTATGTTGCTTAAATACCCCGGCTATCTATCTAATCTATGATATTATAAGATTATGTTGCTTAAATATCTATCCACGCCGTTGGATATAGTTGATACTGTAAATGAGCAAGCGTACCAATATATATATATTTTTAATTCTATTCTATCATACTCAGTTTAAACAAAACTATTCAACTCACTGAAAACTTTATTTATAATTAATAATTGAAGCACCTCTTTGTAAACGGTGGCAGGGCTTTGTGCAAGCCCGTCTCGGTAGGTACCACCCACTCATCAGATATTCTACAGCTAAACAGAATTACTTAGGATGGTTGCGTTCTAGTTGGAAGGATGAGTAAGCCAGTGTAACTACAGGCACAAAGGACAAAACATCTTCAGAGGAACGGTAAAAATTTCTTTCATAGCCAATGTCTAAGGACAGTGGTGATCATTTAACATCAGGTGGCCCATTTGTCCAACCGACTGCCTACATAAATAATAATAATAATAAATTTTACTTACACTCAAAAACATGTAAACAATTTTAGTTGGCAGTCTTCTGCCTAAATCTAAATCTAGGGTTTTTACATAAGCAACATAGGTGGTGGACTTATGACTCCGAAACTAATATAAATTGTAATATCAGTCAGTGATTCTTATATTATTTATATACATAAGTACATATTATTTATATCAAAAAACGACGTTTGCGTTATTTCCTTTTGGGGCTAAAATTACTTAGTTACTCACAGAGCTCACTCTGGAGAATGCAACATAAAAACTGTCCATGTGATAATAGTTTTCACTAAAATCAGTGCCGGCCATGTTCAACGACTTTTGATTGTCATGGGGAAGCATAAAAATTAAGAGAGAACTAAATATACTTTCAAATTCAAATGATATATTCTCATGGATGGTATTTTTGGAATGAAAACTACCTCTCATCGAGCACATTCTAAAATGAATCTGTAGAAATTGAGAGTCATGTTGAGGTAAAGCTTCGAGTCAATTAAGTGGTGCACAGGGCAATAATGGAATACGTTTTCTTTATACAAAAAAAAAGTATTACTTTCTAACCCTGTTGTTTAGGCTCTGCGTTGATGAATCGGTCAGAAAAAGTCATTATATATAGGTATAATAACAAAAATACGTATGTTTTTATAACTTTTGACAGACTCAACTGATTGCGATGAAATAAAGACTAAGGTTTCATACCTTGAAATAATTCTTATAATTCAGTTATTTCAATATGTAATTTTTAGCCGTTTCAAAGATTAGATATGACAAACGGACAGGAATGGCCCGTGTGACATGTTCGATAGGGGTTTCGAAAAACTGTCCGTTTTAGGCCGAGAAGGAATTTGCAATATCGACATGAGCGCAGAACTCAGCTTCCTTCAGACGAATATACACCACTGCGCCGGCGCTCAAGATCTACTATTGCAGTCCATGGCGGAGTGGGAGATTAAACTGGCTCTGGTCTGCGAGCCCTATTACGTCCCTCCCCTACCTCATTGGGCAAGGGACTTGGACGACACCGTGGTGGTCTTCATTCGGAATGGAACAGATCCTCCCCTCTCGAGAGGGGCTCGGGCTACGTAGTGGCGGGGTGGAGAGAGTACGTAGTTGTGGGAACGTACTTCTCCCCTAACCGCAGCCTGGCAGAGTTCGAGACATATCTGGGATCGGACAGAGCTGCGGTGGTCAGGCAGTCGCTGAAACCTACACTGGTTCTCGGTGACTTAAACTCGAAGCCACGCGCCTCGAGCAACCCCGTCATGAATCCGTTGCGTTTTTCCAGCGTGAAAAAAGTACAGACAGACTGACAGACAAAAATTTAAAAAAAATGATTGTTTTGGTAAATCGCAAATAGCCACATTAACTTTAAAAGAGGCAGTTATTTTGAAATCATAGACATTTCAATTTTATTTATGTGTATAGATTTGACAATAGAATACCTTAATAACATTCAAACTTAAAAAAAAGTTAAATAAATTATGGTCGATTTTCAACCACTGGGCGATAAGTAGTACTATTAATTATTTGCGTTTAAAATAATGTTATCGCAAAATTAAAGTGCTAGGTATCATATTACAAAACACTTCACAATGCTTCCTACTTCGTTGTCAATATTGCACACGATAAGGCGATAATGTTCAAGGTGATCGTTAGTTTGATGTGTATGTTCGTTGGGAGTAAACCTGCAAAAATGTTAACAGTTTTTCCAACGCCTTCTATAAGCCATCAACTTGTGTTTCGTCCATTGATGTTAGAACTAGCAAGTGGACACGAAGTCACAGTTAACAGATCTAGTTTTTCCGAAAGGTCAAGCGCCTCTAAACCTCAGCGAAATCGATGTGCTCGATATATCGCACAATTATGTCAAGGATTATGTCTAAAATAATGGAAACGATAAGGATCCACTAAAACTTTGTCACATAATCTGTGATTTAATTTTAGATGCATTTGTGAAACTGAAGTCTACTGAAATTCAAAATCTTCTTTTCAGTAATAGTCACTTGGATTTAATATTTGTTTAATCTGTTTAATATATTTTTTCATCTTTGTATAATGCTCCAGTGATCTAATTTAGGTCCGTAAGATTAAGAAAAATTAATAAATAAAATATTGATTTCTTTGATAAGTACCATGATCAATTTATTTCATTTGCAAATATGGTTATATGCCTTATTCTAAATAAAAAATATTATACTTGTAGGGATTTTTAGGTTTTTAAGCAAGAATTTTTATGAAAGTGGTAGTTACGCTTCTTTTAAAATAGAAAATCGTTTAACTTAAATACTTCTATAATATCATCTTGTATACCTAAGTAAATTTATTACAATGGAAATGTGAAAAATCGCGATTTTATTATAGAAAGGACATGCAGCATACATTATATGTGTTGAGTCCAAAACTTAATCTGCTAAATCTCTTCATCTCGTTTTTATACAAAGTCGTATTTCATAATTATAATAATGAATAAATAAATTAGGTAAGAAATTTTACTGTTAGAGTTATTTAATTTATTAAAATATTTTTATATTATCCCACACAGTATAAATAGAAAATAATAAACACTTAAAAATAGCCTAGCCTAGCTTTATCGCGTGCAACGATCTGTTCCAGGTAATACTATACTATTTTTTAAAAAGGAGGAGAAACAGAAATAGTGCTTTTGTAACTAATAAAACACACAACTTGTAAATATATAGTAATACTAGCTGACCCGGCAAACGTTATTCTGCCATATAAATGATACCTACAGAATATTTTGAACATTATTAAAAAGTAACGAATGTATGGTAAGTGTGTGTGTTTGTGACAGAAAAAGGAAAGGAGCGCTGTAGACGATGACCGCTGATAAAAACAAAAAAAACATAAACCATTCATTTTCTCAATTCAATGTATTTCATTAATGACGTAATGGCCATATTCATTGTTTGATTAAAAGTTAAATGTAAAGTGAAAAAAGTAATATATTTTTATCCTAAAGTTGTCAGTCCGTCTTTAGCCAACACAAATAAGCTCGATGGTTTGCCCACCCGAGAACATGCCACCTATGTCCGTCCGTGTGATAAACATTGTGTGCCCAAATCTAAGCCAAGCACGGACTTATCGATTGTCATTATACATATATATAAAGCATCACCCTGCGAATTTTTTCATGCGTTTATTTATTTTTATTTTTTTAGGTTATGTCTACGGATTATGTGTGTGAGTGAGAGAGAGGGGGCTCATCGTACATTCTTCCCACATTATGAGACAGAACTTTTGAAAATGGTGGTCCGTTATTTTTTTTCTTTATAATATTGGTAAATGGTCACCCCCACCCAACATTGGCACTATAAAAATGTTAACCATTTCTTACATCGCGAATGCGCCACCAACCTTGGGAACTAAATTGTCCCTTGTGCCTGTAGTTACACTGGCTCCCTTTAAACCGAAACACAATAATAGTAAAAATTGCTGTTTGGCGGTAGAATATGGGATAAACATAGTACATACGAATGGAACATAATTTTTGCGCTGCTTATTTCGCTGTTGCATCGTTGACCATCACCATAATTTTTATTCTTGTGCGAGAATTTTAATTTTGCCGTGACTCCTAAGATATTAATTTAAATTAATCCTTTTATAATTCCAATGAGGCAACCGCGTCTTTTTATTGCCTTTCAATCGATTCAATTATTAGCAACTAACAAAAAAAAATGACTAAAAATATAAAAAAAATATTCTGGATAGGGACACCCTTATCAGCTAGCGGTATGAAACATACTTTACGACCTATTCTCATACCTCCCAAATATATATAACTAATTTCATAAAAAGTGGTCAAGCCGTTTCGGAGGAGTTCGACCACAAACACCGTAACACGAGATTTTGTATATTAGAAGATGTATAATATAAATGTATTGTAAAATACTGTTATGTAGTTAATCATGCGCATAGACTCTTTTTTTTTCAAAATTTCCCGGAACACAGCTAACAAAAAGACTAAGATGACAAACTTCCATACAACCTTATATCCTCAATTTTACCCCTTATTTGATTATTCGCCCAATTGACTTGAAATTTGTCACACTCCTTCCTCGACGTAGACACTCACTAAGAACAGATTTTACGCAAATCCTATCCTAAATGCATTTTTCTTCATATCTACCCGTCCAAAGTCGGGCCGATTAGCTAATATAATATGTATATATATATATATATATATATATATATATATATATATATATATATATATATATATATATATATATATATATATATATATTATATATATTATAGCCGTTTCCGGGATACAAAAAATATATATAAAACAATTGCTCATTTATTATTATACGATAAGATTTGTTTATCAAACAAATGGACCGTATTTTGAAGACATGTTTCAACCCACAGAAACACTTATAAAAAATGTTAATATTTAAAATAGTAAACTATATTTATAGTGACAGTAACCCTGTTACGTAATGTTTGCATATGTTATGAACTGATTGTCACATTTTTTTAATACAAAAATACTATGTGAATTTCCAACATTTCCCATGGATTAACCAAAACAATTTTAATATACAATCCTTGTTCCGTCAATTATCTACACACACAACATCACCAAATCAGTCGAGCAATTCTCAATTGATGATCTTTCAAACATGCTAAAATTTATATACTTATATTTAAATTAAGGATCTCCAGCGGTTGTTTACGAAAGCTTACACTATTTTTTTTAAATAAGGGATAGATAGTTACTTTTATATTATGGTGTTATATTATTATTTTTATATTATATTGTTATTTTTGCATACTATAAAAATGTGCAAAGTTACAAGAAATATCTAATAAAAACATCATAACCTTAAGTCATGTTTAAGTAAAAGCAAAAAGAGTGCTATATTTCATCATTACGTACAAACAAACGGAACTGCCGTTACAGATTTTTATATTCTAGTTGGATTCTATTTTTTTATTAAATGTTATCACAAAATAAACAGGCAGTCATCATATTATAAAGAACGTCACAAACATATCCATTACATTTACTTTTCGATGTTAAATTAAATATGTCAAAAATATATAAAGTGATCTTTAGTTGCCTGTGTATGTGGATCGGAGCTGACACTGCTGACACAATTAAATGTTTCTGATTAAATGTTATCGCAAAACTTAAGTAGCAGATATCATTTTATAAGGAACGTCACAAACATCTACATTTTAATACTTTGTCAATATTTAAATAAAAATGTCGAAAATATTTAAAGTGATCATAAGTTGCTTGTGTATGTGCATCGGAGCTGAAACTGCAAAAATATTAGGAGTTTTTCCAACGCCTTCTATAAGTCATCAAGTTGTGTTTCGTCCATTGATGTTAGAATTAGCTAAACGTGGACATGAAATCACAGTTATAACAACAGATCCAGCTTTTCCAAAACATCAAGCCCTTCAAAACCTAACCGAAATCGATGTGCACGACATTTCCTATGAACTCGTCAAGGAAATATTACCAAAAATTAGAAGCGTGGAAGACCCGCTAAAATTTTTCCGAATAGTCTGTGATTTCACTTTAGATGTGTTTGTGAAACAATTAAAATCTGCTGAAGTTCAAAATCTTCTTGATAGTAACAGTCAATTCGACTTAGTATTCGTCGAATCTTTTATACGACCAGCTCTTATTTTTTCATATATATTTAATGCGCCAGTGATCGAATTCAGCTCCTTAAGTGGAATTAATTCGGCTTTTGAAATGGTCGGAGCAGCCACACATCCTCTTATATATCCAAATGCAATGCATAGAAAAATTTATAACTTAACATTTTTGGATAAGATTACAGAATTATATTATCATTATTCAACAGAGCTGATTTTTATGCAACATTTACAAATTGAAAATGAAAGGTTAAAATCGATTCTTGGTTTAAACATACCAGATTTAAATGATTTGAGGCAAAACGTTCGGATGCTGTTCTTAAATATACATCCTGTTTGGGACTTTAATCGGCCTGTTCCTCCAAATGTACTATACTTAAGAGCCATGCATCTAAAACCCCAACAAAATTTACCAAAGGTATAATATTTTTAAAATAATGAATGTTAACTATGCTTAAAGCCTCATATAGTTGAATAAATTTCTCTTATCGTTAAATGAAATATCTTTAAATAAGCATTTTATTATTGTATTTTTAATAACGTATTTCTAGGACTTAAAATCATATTTGGATTCCTCGAAAAATGGAGTTATATATGTCAGTTTTGGTACAAATGTTAAGCCATCCACGTTTCCACCAGAAACGTTAGAGATATTTACTGACGTATTTTCTCAACTCACTTACAATGTTTTGTGGAAATGGGACAACGATGAGCTTCCAGGGCGTCCAAAGAATGTTAAAGTTTCTAAATGGCTCCCACAGTCTGATTTATTAAGTAAGTCATGTCATTGATATAATGAAATATCATGTTTATTACATGAAGCATTGAAAGCTCTGAATATTGATAAAATTATTTGCATTGGTTTTCAATTAGGGCATCCGAAAGTCAAGTTGTTTATAACGCAAGGGGGGTTACAGTCCACAGATGAAGCTATAACTGCTGGTGTGCCTGTTATTGGTATACCAATGCTTGGAGATCAATGGTTTAATGTTGAGCAATATGTTAAATTTAATATTGGAAAACGACTTTTAATTGAAACACTGACAAAAGAACAGCTAATGGATTCTATTAAAACTGTGATTGACGATAAAAGGTAAATATTATACTTTTAATTTTACTTCCAATTATATTCAACTTTTGCTGTATTTTAAATATACATAAATTCTATGTTCGTTTGTTTTTTGTACGCAACCGTAAACTTATATCATAAGTGCCATAAATATACTACTGATTGATATCCATGAACAGTTTTTAGCATGTATTTGTAGTATAGATACAAACTACAATAAAAGATATGTGTCTTATCTTGTAAGTTGAATATACTTTAGCTTTGTTATGGACGAAGAAACTATTTTTCTGAGGCTGTCAACTATAAGGCCTTAACTTTTATATGTTTATAATGTATGATTGCAGTTATCGTCAAAATGTTGTTAAGCTACACAGGTTTATGAATGATCAACCGCAATCATCGCTGGATCGCGCGGTGTGGTGGACAGAACATGTGCTTCGGCATGGTGACGTAGAGTATCGGCGCACACCTGCTGCGAACATACATTGGACTGAGTATTATGAACTAAAAAAAGTGTTGTTGCTGTTAAGCGCTTTGATAGTGTTTTTGTTGCTTCTAACACTAGCGTTATATAAAATTGTTTCTAATGTTCAGTATTACATACGCTTTAAGGTTAAGACAAATTAATAAATAAACTATTAGTTTTCATAATAGACACCATGATTTATTTATTTCATATATAAAGATAAATATTATAACAGTACACGACAGGTTATATCTGAATTGTGAAATTAAAAAAAAATTGTGAAAAGAAATGATTTTTTGTTTCTTTTTTATAAAGCCAACACCAGTATTTACATTACATTAAACCAAATGTAGCTGTTAAATTAGACTAATATTGGGTATATGTTTATTCTAGGTAAAGTGATGACGATTTTTTCTTGTTAAATGTAATAAATCAAATGTTTTTGATAAAATCTAAATAGACTCAAAATATTGATAGTTTCAAAAATATTTGATTTAATCTGCACCAATGAATCAGCTTATCTTCTTAAAGAAGAGAAACACCATTATCGTTATAATTTTACCACTGGCAAACATACAGCTTTTGAGATAGAAAAGTAATATGCTAGATCATTAATAAAACTGCAAAAGAGAGTGCTCTCAAGTTTGACCCTTTAGGGATCCCCGATATGTTGAGATTGTTTCCCAACACTTACTTATTAAAAAGGTAAGATATACGCTTTAAATAGTATTTCTATAAGAGCCTTGAGGAGTCGAAAACCATTTGGCATTTATGTAGTACTTCTAATGCTTTATTATATGTTATGCTCTGTGTTATTAATTTTCATTTTATTCATTAAAATAAAACGTTTTTCATTTTTTCGTATACATCATTAAAAAATAAATGAAAGATTATTATATAAGCACAGTTATAGCAAGCAGTACATCGTACGGTTAAGCGTGTACTGTAATGTTTACTTATGTTATTGTCGCATAATTAGTCAAGAGATAACGTTGATACCGTCCGCGGTATAACCGTCTAAATCACATGACACAGGCGCATGAAATTTTTATTGTAATTAATAGTCCTATCTGTAAGTTCTTCAATAATCCAATGTTCAAGTTCAAGTCGGCGTAAATAAATTTTGACAGTTGATTATACTTGTACTAACATGTATATTATAGTATACTTCCCACGGAACAAGGATTTGGAACTAGGCGCCATAGTAAATTCAATTCAATTCATAAGGAGTAATGTTTTATAAATAATCTTAGAGATTATATACACTTTATTTCATGTTGCCCATTGTGTGTATATAGTATACATAATCTTTAATATATGATATAAAATATACTAATAATAAACATGAAGTTGCACTCCATTATTATATAGCTTACCATAGCTAGTTTACCATAATTTGCTCATTATATAAAAAAAAGATTACCGAATAAAGTCATGCGCTTTAATGGTCAATCAAAAGAACCAGAAAGAGCAATGATATAAGAAATTATCAATGAAAAAATTATAAGCTTAAGTCATGTTGAAGTAAAACCAAAAAGAGTGAATGTGCTAAATTACATTATTACGTACAGACACAGTTCCGTTTTAAATTTTTATATTCTAATTAAATGTTTCTGATTAAATGTTATCGCAAAACTTAAGTAGCAGATATCATTTTATAAGGAACGTCACAAACATCTACATTTTAATACTTTGTCAATATTTAAATAAAAATGTCGAAAATATTTAAAGTGATCATAAGTTGCTTGTGTATGTGCATCGGAGCTGAAACTGCAAAAATATTAGGAGTTTTTCCATCGCCTTCTATAAGTCATCAAGTTGTATTTCGTCCATTGATGTTAGAATTAGCTAAACGTGGACATAAAGTCACAGTTATAACAACAGATCCAGCTTTTCCAAAACATCAAGCCCTTCAAAACCTAACCGAAATCGATGTGCACGATATTTCCTATAAACTCGTCAAGGATTTTATCGCGAAAAATGGAAACGAAAAAGATCCACTAATTTTTTTTCGAATGGTCTGTGATTTCACTTTAGATGTGTTTGTGAAACAATTAAAATCTGCTGAAGTTCAACATCTTCTTGACAGTAACACTCAATTTGACTTAGTATTCGCCGAATCTTTTATAAGACCAGCTCTTATTTTTTCATATTTATTCAATGCACCTGTGATCGAATTCAGCTCCTTAAGTGGAATTAATTCAGCTTTTGAAATGGTCGGAGCAGCCACACATCCTCTTATATATCCAAATGCAATGCATAGAAGAATTTATAATTTGACATTTTGGGATAAGTTTACAGAATTATATTATCATTATTCAACAGAGCTGATTTTAATGCAACATTTACAAATTGAGAATGAAAGGCTAAAATCGGTTCTTGGTTTAAACATACCAGATTTAAATGATTTAAGGCAAAACGTTCGGATGCTGTTCTTAAATATACATCCTGTTTGGGACTTTAATCGGCCTGTTCCTCCTAATGTACTATACTTAGGAGGTTTGCATCTAAAACCTCAACAGGACTTACCACAGGTACCACATCATTTTTCAATAATTTAGAAATAGGGTTAAATAAACATTAACACATGTTAGCTCAAATATACTTCTTCAAATACGAATTCTAGTTATAATAACGTATTTCTAGGACTGGAAATCATATTTAGATTCCTCAAAAAATGGAGTTATATATGTGAGTTTTGGTACAAATGTTAAGCCGTCTATGTTTCCACCGGAAAAGCTGAAGATATTTACCGATGTATTTTCTCAACTGAGTTACGATGTTTTGTGGAAATGGGACAACGATGAGCTTCCAGGACGTCCAAAGAATGTTAAGATTTCTAAATGGCTGCCACAGTCTGATTTGTTAAGTAAGTAAAAACTTATAACATGAAGCATTCGAGCTGTAACCACTTATAAAATGATTGCATTGGTTTTCAATTAGGGCATCCGAAAGTCAAGTTATTTATAACGCAAGGGGGCTTACAGTCTACGGATGAAGCTATAACTGCTGGTGTGCCTCTTATTGGCATACCAATGCTTGGTGACCAATGGTTTAATGTTGAGCAATACATTAAATTTAATATTGGTAAAGGACTTTCAATAGATACATTGACGGAAAAACACCTAATGGAAGCTATTAAAACTATAATCAACAGTGAAAGGTAAATACTTGTGTTTTTTTTCGTAAATCATTATTTTCTCAACAACATAAACTTTGTGATGGGCGAAGAAATAATGTATACGTATTATGCCAGTTAACAGTAAGATCTTAACTTTTACTTCAATATTAAGAAACTGGGCTAAGTACGAAAATGCTAAAGAAAATTAAGCTTGTCATAAACATACGCTTATATTAAATGATGATGATGAATGATTATAATAAAATATACAAAAACAACTGAAACTTAAATAATATTTAAATATATTAATATATTATAACTAAATATATTATACCTAAAGATGAAAAACACAAATATAAATCTGGCTGACAAATATAGATGGCTACATAATATATCAGGCTCAGTCTGCTCGAATCATGAGCAAGATTTAGCATAAAGTTAGCTTATATATTGTTTCAAAATATTATGGGATAACCTTCCTGAAAAGTTTTGGATAATAGAAAATATTACGCAAGTAACATTAAATAAAATATTAATGCTTCCTCATAATCTCACAGCTATTCATTTTCTAATTTATGATTTCAGTTATCGTCAAAATGTTGTTAAGCTACACAGCTTTATGAATGATCAACCGCAATCATCGCTGGAGCGCGCGGTGTGGTGGACGGAACACGTGCTTCGGCATGGTGACTTAGATTATCGGCGCACACCTTCTGCGAGCATACACTGGACTGAGTATTATGAAATAGAAATTGTATTGTTTTTATTAAGTGCTTTCATGATACTTTTGTCAGTCACAGTATTAGCGATTTATTTTATTGTGTCGAAAGTTCACTATTACAAACGCTTTAAGGTTAAGAAAAATTAATTAATGATCTTTTTTGTCATAAATATTCTATTTATATTACACTATGATTGTCAATCATATTCGTCGTGATAAAAATGGATATATGTATGTATATCCACAATAAGCTCGTGAGTGAATATAATTGAATGTATCTTAAAAGTTCATTTAAGTAAGATATTATAGTTTTTGATAAAGACAATATACGTTAAATTACGTTGTATATAAAGTTTGTAAGTATGTAATGTATTGATGGTACTATAATATTGTTATAATAATAATTTATTGAGAAGATATAACTAAAACAACACAAAATGATTATTAATCCTAATAAAATAGTAAATTTTAAATATTGCGAATATTGAATTATTTTTATTTTATTATTTATATATGCTATATGCCAACACGTGTACAATTTTTATATATAATGATATTATATAAAGACATTTACTAATACCATCACAATTATAGGCTAACGCATCATGCAATTATACAAATAGTTTTGCTCACTCCAATTTAATATTTTTAAATAAACGTGACAAAAAATGTGTATCAATAGACATGCATTAAAGTAAAATTATTCTATATATAATATAAAAAAGGATATTGTATGGGAATGCTTGATAGGTTACAAAAACTATGACAACTGTGTTTTTGAAATACATAAGCCTCTAACACCAATTCCCATATTTTTATCTATAAAATGATAAACTTATATGAAAACATTTGTCTATGTTATGTAGGAAACTCATATATAAAATGACATACTTCTAGATTAAGTTTAATTATTAATATGTTATCATCTATTACACAAGACAGAAGTGATAACATCATTATCCATAAATTGACCTTACACCTTATCCAAACCAATCTTAAAGGGTATCACTATGAGGAGATACAATAATAATGTGACGCACAGACAGACAAATCGATCATGTCGACAAATACAGTCGACATTTTTTTAATCTATAAGTGATTGTAACATTATTAAGAATAAAAAAACGATATAATGAATTCATCTGTCCTTATTTAGCAAGCACGTTGAACTTATATTAGTCACATAATTTTGATAAACAAACTTTATATATATATATTTTTATAGAATAGGAAGGCGGGCAAGCACATGGGCCACCTGATGGTAAGTGGTCACCAAACGCCATTAGACATTGGCATTGTAAGAAATATCAACCATCGCTTACATCACCAATGCGCCACCAACCTTGGGAACTAAGATGTTATATCCCTTGTGCCTGTAATTACACTGGCTCACTCACCCTTCAAACCGGAACACAACAATACCAAGTACTGCTGTTTTGCGGTAGAATATCTGATGAGTGGGTGGTACCTACCCAGACGAGCTTGCACAAAGCTCTACCACCAGTAAACTAATATATACCAAAAGTTTGCGTAAAATATTTAGTAAACCGAAATGAATTATACAAAAATTCTTAGCCTAATTTTTTAAGCAAACATGTTCGTTCGGGTTTAGCTATAATTGTAAAAGGAACACGAGAAAAAAATGGAAGTTATAAAGAGAAACTAGGGACCGGCGAGCGTTGCCATAACTTATGTTTGTGTGTGTATACTCAAAGTGTTAGTATCGCTTTAACACATTTTTTCCACTCTGGCGTCTTTTATGATTTTCCTTTACGTTTTTTATACAGCTAATTCGTCTTTAAATATTTTCGGGAGCATTATGATTTGAAAAAACTGTTTAGTAACACCAGTAAATATTTTAGATGAAACTTTTTGATTGTCAAGAAAAAAAGGTGTGGTTGATGCCACCACTGTGCATCTTCGTATTTTTTTTCTGAATAGTGTGAATATACTAATTAAGATAGTAAACAAAATTCCTTTTTACTGTTGTATAACAAGTCTTAAATTCTAATTAAGAAAAATTGTTTTTGCTTTTACGTTTTACCCATTTTTTTCATTTGTCACTTTTTGTCGAAGCTATTATATAATATTACATTCTTAATATAAAGATTCATGCTAAATTAACAAACAAAATTTGATATATATTTATTTATTTATAGCAATATCAATACCAACAAGAAGTACACTAATAAATATAATTGAGTCTTTAAATATGACGGTATACAAATCAAGTGTCTCCTAAATTATAGGAGTTGCAAAATACATCAACATTGCGAGTTGACAAAAATAATAATTTTAAAAATTATAATATTTATAACGAATAGTAAAGATATTAAAATTAAATTATTATAAAAATTATCACATGATTGGTATAAAATGATTAAAATTTTAATATGTGAGAACATTTACAAATTTTGAATACGATTAAAAGCAAACAAAAGTAAGAGGTACATTTATGAAGAAAAAAAGTTAAAAACAAAAATGTATACATTTTTATTGATTATTGAGAAAAAAAAATAGATATTTTTTACGAAACTGATTCAATTTATCTAATATATTCTATGTTTATATAATTATGATATGTTTATATCTTGTTGACGCCGACCGACTCAAATATAATAACATATTCTAATCATTCGAATATCAATCAAACTCAAAACATACTTTATTCAAATAGGCTGTTAGGTGAACTTTTGAATCATCCTTTTACTTGGTAGTAGGTACTACTAGGTAGGTACTTGGTAGTATTTTACTTCTAAATAGTAGTAGTAGTATAGTAGTAAAGGTTTAATGTAATTTGTGACTTTACAAAATCAACATAATATTATATGTATAAAAACTATAATTTATTTAGCACATAATGGCATTGAAAACTAATATTCATTATGAGTAAAGATATGCTTGAAAAAATATATACAACATTTCTGAATTTTTAACATGGCATTCAATTCCGAGCATTTACGTTCCATTCTATTTATCTTTGACTTTTAAAAGAGCAAAAAGTGAACTTAGGTTACGTCCGAAAATTCCCAAAGTACTTTATTTTAGTCTGAATTCTCAATAGACAAAATCGCTTAACTATTTTTTGCCACTAGAGACTTGATCTATTCATTCAAAGTGGCGTTGTTATTTTACTGTTAAAAATAAAATAAATTTTGCCTGAAAGTATAACCAAATGTAGATTGAGCACAAAATTCTAATATACATATATTATATATATGTATATTAGGATTATATATATATTATTTAAATATAAATATATATTTGAATCTTGTGCTTGTTCTTACGTTTCCTATTGCTGCGCTGTATATATTGATAAATAATCTTAGATTAACGGTTCAAACTCGGTCTAGCACCAGAATTTTCATGTGACTAATGTTCAGCGGTGGAAATATCACAAGGAAACTTCTTTTGGTTGCTATGAAAATCTGATCAATATTCACTTGTGAATCTACCGCTACCCATTTGAGCAGCATGGTGAAATATGCTACAAACTTTCTTCTCAATAAAAAGGAGGAAGTTAAGACTTTCAAGGCCTCATGGTGTCACTTTTTTTGATAGGAATAAGAAATGTAACTAACAAAAATTAGTATGTCCGTTATCCGAGCAATAAGAGTTACCGTAAACTTTGATTTAAAAAGAAATAGAATAAAATAGAAGAAATATAAAGAAATAGAAGAAATATAAACATTATACATAGATAGTAGATTATTCATAAAAACAGTGACGATTTAACTTTTCAAGAACTTAGACGTTTCACTACCGAGCACTTTGTGCGTGTTATTTCAAACTTTATATTTTTAATCTACCACAATTTATTTAGACACATTATTTAATAACACAAAACTAATCAATAACATAATGATATAAAAATGATAAGCATTTTTACTCCTACCATTAAGATAACAAATAGATATTTGAATTTTTATTCAAACGACTACATCGAGCCGCGCTTACGACATGATCCTACTGAATTGCAATAACAATAATCATTCTCTTATCAACGTAAAGTAAAATAAATTAACCTATATCAGCACAATACAACCAGCCCGACGCTTTACTACTAGCGAAATTATACTGTTTCATATAGCTAGCTATAAACTAATAGCAGATGATAGCACTCGAAAGCGCTGGAGACGCTGTATATCTTAATGGATGGAAGGTTAAAGATGTCGTTAACCGTAGACCCTTTTCGTAACTTTAAAAGGAACCTAATGAGCTCGTTCTTGTAATGGTAATTACAGACTTATAATGTTATAGAAATTACTACACAGATCAGTAGCTTTTAAGCTAAGTCTTATTTAAGTCTCCTGACCGATTTCAGCTGCGGCAGTGAATATCTCAACTGCGCGGGCATATTATAGTACACAAGTGCTTGCGCAGACAGAGGTGCACTCTCTGTCCCCTTACTCTTATAATACGATGGGACGGCAATCTGACACGAGTGGAAAGAATTCAAGCGCAGGATCAACGGCTTTACGTGCTTTCCAAAACATGGGAGTGTACACACTTCCAACTTGTAGACTCCGGGCTGCTACTGAGAATCTTCGACAGAAAAGTCCAGTAACTTTTTATTGGCTCGATCGATCGATGGTATTTGAATCCAGGAAAAAGGATCCCGGGGGGATCTGTAGCCTTATATCTAGCCACAAAACCAACGAGGCAGTCAAAAAATATTTATAGTGAGTTGTGTACGTGAGTATGTATTCGTAAACGTTGCTTTCGCCTTGAATGTCTTGAGGATAAACGATGTTATATTTTATTTAATGATAGCGACTGTTTATTTATCACATTTATATAAATTAAAGTAAATACTTTTTACTAGGCAACCTTTTTAAACGTTAAGCTAATATCTCTAAAAACGTATAAATTAAATTGATAGTGGCCCGTAAACCATTCCGCTATTGACACTTAATAAATAACCCGCGGTTTAATTCAGAGACTTGTTTCATGCATTTCATGAGTTCATGAGTAACTACCAGTACAGTTAGCCAGATTGGCTGACGTTTATGGTTATTGCTCCTCTCCTAAGGTTACGTAGCATAACGTTATATAGTTATAGCCTATTGTCTTCCTCAATAAACGGGCTATCCAAACCGAAGTGATAGAGTTGAGATTATCATATTCAATCGTAAACACCTAAAAACTCGCCAGCTTTATAAAACAAATGCATGAATATTATATAAAATTATTAGTTTTTAATTTAGTTAGCCTCGTTAGAAAGTCATATAAACGAATAATATCAACGTAAAATACGTTATATTTAAAAAAAAAAAACATCCTTTGGGGTTACAAGATTATTTTTATTTCTAGTATTTATATCAGCTTTTATGAGTCTTTGTATATGCTTTTGTATAAACATTATATTATCAAAATATACAAACATTGCTAAGGCAACCGTCAATAAATCTATTTCAAAATTTTAATATAAGTATTCATGCTATAAATATTCCGAACCATTGCTTGCTTTACTTTTTATTGATTATATTAAAGCGCTTATTTAAATACACAATCTAGTTCGTAAATGTACTCAACAGGCTTTCGTATTAATAGGTACGCATATATGATATTCCTTTACAAATATGTCGCGGAAATAAAATATTTTCTAAAAGGCAAATTGTCAAAAGTCCGCACCCTACTAAATATATATTATTATTACGAAATTATCAGTAACTGCCCGGGAGTTATGTCACTAGGTTGGTTAGGTTGGTCTTACACATTAATGAACTAAGATCATTAACAGTTGATAGTGTTCGTTATACAAACAATTTACCGCAAATAGCAAAACTTAGTATTATTGTGTGACAGTTTGAATTGGTGAATGAGCAAGGGACATTACTTAGTTACCAAGGTTGGTAACGCATTGGCGATGTAAGGAATGGTCAATTTTTCTTACAGCGTCCACTTACTTACCGATAGCCCGTATTATAGTCATGTTTTAAAAAAACAAGTAAACCTGCATTGGTTAGCTTTTCTTAAGACCTTTCTCTGTTAACCACCAACTGGACCTTACTTATAAAAATAGTTTTAATTAGGACAATATTCTAATTTCTAATTATTACTAAAGTGTCTTCCTAAAGAGATGGACTGATTCTATCTCGATAAGTAAAATCCATTACTGATCCATTACATACATTTACTGCGTTATTGGATTATCCAAAACACTCGAACTAATCTAAAGTTTTCGTTTCACGGTCAATTTATTTCGAATTACGGACAATATTTTGATTAATGAATGTTAATTTCACTCCGAAGGATTCGTTGAAACTGAAAAATTGATGCGAAAGTTTGATTTATTATCTAACTCAAAATGTAGTTAAGGGCAATGTATTTTTAATAAATATATTTTTTTAATGTCTAAAATCATTAAAAATATATATATTTAGTAGTTTATTTTTAATTTCTAACAATAAATCTCACTCAAAAAGTCACAAAACATGGCAAATTATAATTAATATATAGTTTTTCCATTTGCGAAAGTCTTCAGACCTTGTTATTGTACGTATATCACACTTGAATCAAAATTGTAATTAGTTGTATTTTTACAACGAAAAGTTTTCCCTCAATCAAAAATTCGTCTGCGTTATATTATTATTACTACTATTACCGGTGGTAGGGCTTTGTGCATGCTCGTCTGGGTAGGTCAACCACCCACTCATCAGATATTATACCGGAAAACAGCAGCACTTGGTATTGTTGTGTTCCGTTATGAAGGACGAGTGAGCCAGTGTAATTACACGCAAAAGGGACATAACATCTTAGTTCCCAAGGTTGATGGCGCATTGGCGATGTTAGCGATGGTTAATATTTCTTACAATGTCAATGTCTATGGGCGTTGGTTACCACTTACCATCAGGTGGCCCTTATGCTCAAAGGCGGACGCCTTCCTATTCTATAAAAAAATATAACAATAGTTACTCACAAATGCCCAAGCTAGGCATGCGTTGGAATGCCTTTTTAAATTTGTTTGCAAACTATTAGTCTATACGGCTTGCGCTAAAATATTCTCCATACCCAAATGTAAACCAATTTTCATAACGATCGCTTGAACGGAATATAAATCGATATGCTGGAGTAGCATCTAGCGGTGAGTTATCATAGATTATATAATTATATATATTATCAATAAAAGCTAACATGATTGTCAAAAGATTTGGGCGTGCTTCAAGGGCTGTAAAAAAAACATTATTCCGCGCTTACTGTACCTCTTTTTATACTTGTAGTTTGTGGGCTAATTATTCATTAAATTAATCAAACAATGCTCTTCGTGTCCAGTACAATAATACCTTTAGATTGCTGATGGGTTTGCCTCGCTTCTGTAGTGCTTCAGGGATGTTCGCTGAATTGAATATAGACTGTTTTTACGCATTAATGCGAAAAAAGTGTGCATCCTTGGTTCAAAGGGTCCGGGCCAGCTCAAACAAAATTCTAATCATGGTAGCTAACAGACTAGACTGTATATTTATAAACCGTTGTTGTAAAGTTTCGGCTGGACCAGTAAATTATATAAGTAGTAGATAGTAGTGCTTATTTTATTTTTTGTAATTTTGTATATTAGTCTTGTTACTTAAATAAATAAATTATTATTATTATTATTATAGAGTAGATAGTATAAAAACCTACCCCGTGGAAAAATAGATACGGGCCAACTTCTATGGTGATCGGTCAAACAGTGCCGTCGATGTATCTTTATCAAATATACCAAAATCTACTAACGTATATACTATATAGATTTTGAAGAGACATTTTTATATTAGTGCATCTAAGTAAAAAACTGTGGTTACATATATATTTCTAATCAATGTTGTAATGATATCTAACAACGCAATATTTAGTATACGCCACAAGAGAAGAATTACGGCACAAGAGGTGTCTTACCGTTCGCCATCATGGTATACGAGTCGGTCTTATCCGCAAGGTACGTCGATTTAATATAAAAAATAGGTTGCACACCTTTTTAAATATAATGGAGAAATAATAATTTTTTTCTCGATTTAAATCATTCATGCGTATAAAGCGTTTTCTTTCAAATTCTGTATTTCCCTGTAATGTTTACAATATATTTATACTATAACGTACACGAACCACTCTATTGTTAATTACATCGACTCTTAAAGGTCAAACGTGACGTTAAGTTGCCCGGCAATAAAGACCCGTATTGTGAAGGAAGTGTTGCGGTATCCCTAATATTCGTCTATTCACAAGTGAAATACGAAGTAGAGTAACTCACTTTTATTACTTCAACTTCAATTTATGAATATGATTGCATTTATGTACACAGTGTGTTCAAATCTTGATTGTCAGTAGTTAACCTAACGAATGTTATATATGCGGAAGTGAGTTCGTTTGGTTGTTTATTTGCTTATTACGTCTTACCTACTCAGCCATACGTAATGAAATTTTGGAAACACGTTGTCAGGAGTACAGAGAATGATATATATAGCTAACCTATCCCTTCTTAACACGTGGGCAAACGTGGGAAACTATTTATATTATATTTGTAGATTTTTTTGTAGAAGGAAACAATTTATTACCATAAATAAAGATTTTATTATAACACAAAGTAAATATATGCCGTCTAAAAGATGTTCCTGTGAGATTGTACAAAAAAAATATATTTATGTAAATATTAATATTTATATAATATTGTACATTATGTTAATATTTACACAAATTATTTAAGGGCAGATAATTTAAAAAACTATATCTGGCAGTCAAGTCTAGGGCTTAGTCTTGTTTAAGATGAAGATGAATGAAAAAGTGAACTATAAAACACATTATATATAATATATTAACATATTAATAAATTAAATAATTTATTATAAAAATTAAAACCATACATCATAATGTACATTATGATGATTAAGTATATTCCTGCGTTGAAACTATAACAAACTTTATAAGCATTTGAAAATTTATCCATATGTCTTAACTCTTAACTAAGCGAAGCGCTCTTCTTAACTATTTAGAGATCGCTAAACTATAAAGAGAACAACAAACATAATTGTAATATTTACCTGAAACAGCGAATATATAAATAAATTCATTAATAAATAGCACGATAGCAAGTAAAGTCGCAGATCCTGATGTTCTAGGATCAAACTCCAAAACAAAGTTGAACAAATAAAAACTTATTAGGTTTTTCTGTCAAGTCACAACCTGGAGTTTGGAAGTTTAGTTTTGGCAGTGCTTAGCAGTGTTATCCACTCTACGTTCAGAAAGCCTTAGCTTTTGTCCTGTACCCGAAGATTTCTGGTGCGTGCTGCGCAAGACATTTTAACAAAGCACATAAAGCCGTTTATCATGCGTGTCAACTATTTCGGACGTGCGTACTCCGCAGAACTAATTACGCTCTTTGTACCTTAATAGGCGTTTAAGTTGCTGTGCGGTTTTGAGTAGGTTGGATACGAACTCATAACAAATGTTTGTTTTTATATAACAGTCGATATTAGTATCTTGATAACCTTAACGACCTAAACACGCCATGAATGAAAGACGATAGAATCAGACCGATACATGATATCCTTCGGACCAACTTTGGCCACGGCGACCAATCTCAAGAGAGATCAGTCAACTGCGCAAATGATATTATAGTGCCTACATAATAATAAATACACCAGTAGAAGTAATAAATTTTATTATTTGTTAATTTTAATATTTTTAATATAATAATTTATATTTTAAATTTAATTAAAACAAAATATCATATATTGTTAATTCGATGACAATCGTTCAGTTCTCCTTTTTTATGCCAGGGAATAAAGAAACAATACCAACGACGTTCTGAAACCGATTATATTTATATTAAATCACATACAATATAGAAATATGTAAATATTAAAAATATTAAGTGAAGTACATAAATAAATATTTCTAACAATAATGAACACATATGTGCGCAAACACAGGTGTATTATCTATTCCCTCTTTATCATAATCCGATGAAACGACAATCTAACACGAATAGAAAGAGTTTAGGCGCAGGATCAACGCCTTTACCTGCTTTCCGAAGAACGGGATGAACTTCCAAAATCTTCACTCTGGGTTACTACTGAGAATCTTTGACAGAAATACCCAATAACTTTTTATTAGCTCGATCTGGTAATTTAATTCAGGACCTCGGGAGCTGCGGCCTTATACCTAGCCATTGGACCAACGAGGCAGTCAAGACCGATACATGGACCATACTCACACCATCTCAGTTGGTAGACACGATGTCCTCGCCGTCATGTTGACATACGTGACGACTGCACGCCTTCATAAATACAGGAGACACTCTCAGGACTTTCGTCTCACTGAGTCCTCACGTAGACTCTCCCCTATTCCCGGCTGAGTTTCAGTACTTGCCAACTTTACCAACTGGTGACGCTTTCAAGTAAAATAATTTCAATAGCAACACACAATTCAGAAAAAAAATTGTCACTTAATTATTTTTAATCTACCCATGAGATTAAAAATTGGGAGTGTGATTCAGAATCCTATGTATTTTATTGTGGCTTCATCCGGAATGATTTGGAAGTCTCATCGAAATTTGTACCTCGTATCGCCGTAAAGTGCTGACAGAATGAATTGACTTACACTCACCACGTCACCTCATAAATTGTTAACCTATTTCGTTCCTGCGACGTGTTCAGATTATACAATGACATTTCAGATATAACCTTAGATTTGTAAGAATCGAAAGAACGAATGTCCCTCATGACTTTTGAAAATGCAAATATTCGAAATGCATAGTGACATTCTTATCGCCGTTTTCCAAGAATATAAATATTATTACAGTATAGAAACGTAACAAAATTTACATATATTATAATATGCGATTCTTATAGGATTATTAAATATGTCACGCTAATAGAATAAAAGCCATTAGCGAGAACAATTTTAAATCGATCGATTGTTCGATATATTAAATAAAAGATTCTTATAATTTATGTAATTATTGGCTTCACAAGAAGTTTAAAACGAGTCTCACTATACGTTAAAAATGACACTCAAAGAATATTCTCACTGGTATTATATAAAGTTATCGTTTTCATCCAATAGTGTATTCTTAGATCTAGAGGAAAAAATCAAAACCTTGTCTTAAAATAAATTGAAGCAGCAACCAGCCACTGTCATTGATAACGGCGCCATCGTCGCGCTCATTTCCATTCAAAAGGAATTTATTGTTCGGTTCGTCAGTGTTAATTTCTAAAGGCTATTGAAGTGTTTGTTATTGAAAATGAGGCTTCGAATAAAAAAAAATCTGGCTCTTCATACTATTGTTCTTCTAATTTTCTGCACTTGAGAAATGAACAGTTATTTTTAAGTTCTATAATCTTATTTGGATCTCAAGCAACATTAAAAAGAATATACTGAATGTTACCGATATTTGTTAAATTTGTTGAAGTTTAAATAGTAAGTCTTTTATTGATAATTTGTTTTCATTGTACTTTAAAGTTTTTAAATTATTATTATTATTATATTTATATAGTTTTTTAATTATTAATAATCTATCACTTAGACCACCATTAACCAGTAAAAAATTAAATGAATGAGCGAATTTGTATCTTTTTTTATTGTACCGCCAAACAGAAATAAGTATTGTTGTGTTTCAGTTTGAAGAATGAAACCAGAAACAGGAGATAGAATTTTGGATTCTAAGGTTGGTGGCGCATTAGCGATGTAAGGAGTAGTGATTATTTCTTACTTCATATGTCATATACAATGTCTATCGACAATAGTGACAACTTTTTATCAGGTGGCCCATTTGTTATCCGCCGTCCGTAGTTAACAGAAACTATTAAAGAAAAAAATGTTACAGAATATACAAAACAATTATCCTAAAACTACAGATAACAAAAAGGTGCTGCCAACTTTTTTCCTAAATAAAACTTATACGTAAAAAAACAATGTTGTAAATAATGTAAATTTAAGTATAATATAATAGATTTAAAAGCCGAGATGGCCTAGTGGTTAGAACGCGTGAATCTTAACCGATGATCGTGGGTTCAAACCCGGGCAAGCACCACTGAATTTTCATGTGCTTAATTTGTGTTTATAATTCATCTCGTGCTTAACGGTGAAGGAAAACATCGTGAGGAAACCTAATTTCATTGAAATTATGCCACATGTGTATTCTACCAATCCGCATTGGAGCAGCGTGGTGGAATAAGCTCCAAACCTTCTCCTCAAAAGGGAGAGGAGGCCTTAGCCCAGCAGTGGGACATTAACAGGCTGTTACTGTACTGTACTGTATAAAAAATATACCTTCTATATATCTCCTATAAATAAAACAAACATTATAAGCTAAGTTTATATTTAAATAAACGTTTTCAATTGGTTGCACACACATTATGCTTAAATAAAGATATCCATAAAATGTATTGAAAATATTAATTTGTCTGATTAGTTAAGGTATGCCTAATTATATTTTTTATGTTTTTATAAAACTTATATTTTTTATGTTTTTGTTACAACCTCCGCTTCTTCATCATTATCGTCTTGTTTTTGACGTCGAATCAAACATAACACACGATTAGACTAACATAAAATTGTATTATGTACTTGAAACTCGGAAAGATGCCAAGAAAAAGTATCTTGACTGATTTGTACCATATTTAGAAGTGAAATCAAATGTCATTAACCGCTGAAAGATAATATTAAGTCCTTACATATGAAATTAGCGATTTGTCGCACTGACCAATTTGATTTAAAATATCTCCTCTTTGGTTAAGAATTCCAAATTCAAATATATAAATTCATTTAGCTGGTACATTTGAGTTTTTAAAACAGTCATTCATTTGTTTTTTTCCTCATTATTTTTTTCTTTGGCGTCGCTTATTACCGCACAATGGAAAACATGAAATATCGGTATATTTACGAGTACGAGTTCTACCGTGGCACCAGTGCTGCAGAAACATCTCGAAGGATTAATGATGTGTACGGCGCTGGTGTCGCAAAATAAATCACGATACGTTTTTGGTTTCAACGTTTTCGTTCTGGAAATTTCGACCATCCGAACCAACTCCGTGGGCGGCCGGAAACCAAAGTGGAAAATGAAGAATTAAAGGCTATCGTGGAAGCGGATCCATCACAAAGCACTTCAGAGATAGCTGCAGGCTTGGGAGTAAGTGATAAAACTGTATTTATCCAATTGAAGCAAATCGGGAAAGTAAAAAAAAAACTTAAACGATGGGTACCTCATGAATTGAGTGAATCGAACTTGCAAACACGTGTCGACTGCTGTGTTACTTTGCTCAACCGACACAATAATGAAGGGATTTTAAATCGAATCATTACTTGTGATGAATAGTGGATACTGTACGATAATCGGAAGTGCTCGTCGCAATGGCTCAACCCTAAAAACCTAGCCAAATCCTTCCCCAAACGAAAATTGACTCAGAAAAAGTTACTTGTGAGTGTTTGGTGGACTAGCGCCGGTGTCGTTCACTACAGCTTTCTAAAATCTGGCCAAGCAATTACGGTAGATAACTATTGTCAGTAAATGCAAACAATGAAGGAAGAACTAGCTGCTAAACAACCGAGATTGGTCAATCGCTCTAGGCCACTGCTGCTTCACGACACCGCAAGACCACACACTGCACAACAAACAACCACTAAGTTAGATGAGCTACAATTGGAATGTCTGTGACATCCATCGTACTCTCCGGACCTTGCTCCAACAGTTTACAATTTTTCCGGAATTTGGACAACTTCTTACAAGGAAAAAATGTCAAATGTCAAATGTCTCTAATGCAGCAGTCCAAACCGCCTTCAAAGAGTTTATTGATTCTCGCCCCCATGGTTTTTTTAGTAAAGGGATCAATGAACTACTTATGAGATGGCAAAAGTGCATAGATAACAACGGTGCATACTTTGATTAATTAAATATATTTTATAAAAAAATGACCTTATATTTCTCCCGTACAAAACGCCAATTTCATATGTAAGGACTAATATTAAATGTTTGATTTCTCCACGGGAAACGTTAGGTTGGATCTTAACATCCATTCGTTTTATAGATTGTTTATTTGAATAAAAAGCTTAAAAAACGTTAATTTACACTTATATTATTTGTATATATATATTTTTTTTTAATTTTATATACTAATAATATATTATTTATTTAAATTAAGCTGTATTAATATTTTGTACCGAGTTTACGACAAACTGTGCATTTTGATGAATAGAAAGCTATAAAATAAAAAGTTATTACTAGGAGTGCTAATAGATGGAAATAGGACGAATATTTTTAACAGTTTCAAGATTTCACTTCTATCGCTATCTACAGCAATTTTTCATTATTAATTAATTAAAATAGGTCTTTTCACTTTGTATTGTTGGTAGGGTTTTCTCTTGAGACGTCTATCTATAAATTAAAAACAATTGCAATCAAAACTTGGTACTAGGTGGAGGGCTATGTATAAGTCAGGATATCACCCACTCTACAGTCCCGACGCCCGGGGCTTAAAAGATAGGACATAACCCTGGGGCCGTGGATGCGTGAGGTGGGGGCCTCGTGTGACCTATTTCAGACGGCCCTGAGGAGGATGACAGCCGGGATGGCCTCGCGCTGCCGTACGCACTTGCGAGGAGTGCGGGGGGGCGAGATTATCTTTGCCCCCTGAGGAGAGCTCCGCAGAGGCACGAGCGGAGCACAGCACGGGAGAGGCCGCGGATTCGTTATATCAACACAATCCCGCAGACTCTCTGATCCGTGCTGAGGACGGCCATCGCAGTGGTTTTAGTGGGTAAGAATCCCACATAATCCCGGTTCCACCCCCATGGGACCCGGATACCTTGCTGAAGGTTTCCATTGCGAGAAAAAAAAGGCACCCATCTGTAGAAATCTACCGACAAACAGAAATGCTTTGATTTAAATAAAACAGAAATATTTGTGTTTCAGTTTGAAGGGTGAGCGAGCCGGTGTAACTACAGGCACAATGGACATAACACCTTAAATTCCAAGGCTTGTGGCGCCTTGGAAATAATATCTCTTACAGCACCATTGTCTATTAAGTTGTGGTGACCACTTACCGTCAGATTGATAACTATTTCGTAATAAAAAATATAGGTAAAATGATTTGATAATTGTAATATTATTGCTTATTTTGTTACTAAATCATAGCATTTTTTCCTGATCATGACTGCTTGCAAATTAACGAAGCCAATGTTATTTTGATTAAAACTCACATCGGCTAAATTCAATCGAATTGAAGCAAAAAAATTATGCAATAAAAGTTGCATTTAAAGTTAATTTTAATTGAACTCAGTTACTTATTAATATAAGTTTTTACTCCTATACTATTGTATTTTATTTTGGATGCCATTATAAAATGTCAGTGAAAAAATCAATATGTCAAGGCAATAAAAATGAAGTTGTTTCTTTCGAATTTGCTTTTAATTTTTATGAATTTCGTCACTTTGACCATCAATCTTTATTTAATTTAACAAAGCCTTCATTCCAATTCTTTTTAAATTTGTATTATTCAATAAAAGTCGAAAAAAACTTACATTTATTAATACTGCAACTAAGGATATAAACAAAAAGTCTGATTTAAAATTCACAATATCAAAAATTACTCGTATATGACTGAAAATTAAAAAAAATCCATTCCAAAGGTTCCAATATTAAAAATGTGTGCGAAATGAAAAGCTTTTTTGATTCATTCATATTAACCCTAAACCACCTACCGCTTATTTTGTGCCTAACCACCTACGTGCGGTCCGGGAGACCTCTCATAGATTAGATTCAAATTCGGGTTAAAGGGTATAATCGAAATATTAGAATGAATAAAATACTTGTAGGTGGTTAAGGGTTAATTTCGTTTAATCTTAAAGCGAAGGTTATATTTAACATTAGAAGCAATCAAACGTATCACTAACACTGTAACTGACAATAATGTCATTAAAGCAGTTAATACCAACAACACTATTTTTAGTTCATAATACTCAGTCCAAGGTATGTTAGCTGCAGGAGTACGCCGGTATTCTACATCACTATGCCGTAGAACGTGTTCCGTCCACCACACTGCGCGTTCCAGTGAAGATTGTGGTTGATCATTCATAAAGCTACGCAGCTTAGCAATATTTTTACGATAACTGTAAAGGATACATTAAGCAATTAAGAAAACATTCATGTGAGTGATTAAAAAAACGTGCATCACAGAATCTTACTTGTATAATAAAGTAAAGAAAAAAAACGGTATATTTTACAAATACCTTTCATCGTTTATTACAGTTTTAATAGCATCCGTTAGTTGTTCCTTGGTCAGTGTTTCTGTTAAAAGTCCCTTTCCAATATTAAATTTAACGTATTGCTCAACATTAAACCATTGATCTCCAAGCATTGGTATACCAATAAGAGGCACACCAGCAGTTATAGCTTCATCCGTAGACTGTAAGCCCCCTTGTGTTATAAATAACTTGACTTTCGGATGCCCTAATTAAAAATCAATGCAATTTTTTTATTAGTAGATTCTATAGATCTGATGCAGCAAATATTGGTATTCCAATAAGAGGAACTCCAGCAAATATTGCTTTATATGTGGACTGTAAGCCACCTTGTGTTATAAATAACTTGACTTTATGATATCCTGATCGGAAAGACAATAAAGTTGATGTAATATAATTTGTTATAAAAATACTACATATAGTAAATATATAATAGAAATGACAGTAATACTTACTTAACAAGTCAGCCTGAGGTAGCCATTTTGAAATCTTGACATTCTTGGGTCGCCCTGGAAGCTCATTATTGTCCCATTTCCATAAAACGTCATAAGGAAGTTGAGAAAATACATCATTAAATATTTTCAACGTCTCCGGTAGAAACATCGATGGCTTAACATTTGTCCCAAAACTAACGTATATGACTCCATTGTTCGATGAATCGAGGTATAATTTCAAATCCTAAAAATATATTTTTATGAACATAATAATTTTACTTATTTTGAATTTAATGTTTTATAAATACGATTTATCAAATCATGTTATAATACCTCTGGTAACTCGCGTTGTGAATTTTGATGCAAGGATCCTAAATACAAGACATTAGGTGGAACAGGTCGATTGAAATCCCAAATGGGATGTACATTTACGAACATCATGCGAACATTTTGCCTTAGATCATGCAAATCTGGCATGTCTGTACCAAGAATTGTCCTTAATATTTTATTTTCTGTTTCTTCATGTTTTTCGAGAATATGCTTGGTCGAGTAATGAAAGTACAACTCTGTAATTTTGTCCCATATCGTTAAGTTATAAATTTTTTTGTGAAATGCATCAGGATAAATAAGAGGGTGAGATGCTGCTCCTATTGCTTCGTATGCTAAAAAAATACCACTCAAGGAGCTAATTTCGATAACAGGCGCATTATATATATGTGAATATACAATAGCTGATCGTATCCAGGATTCCACAAATAACAAGTCAAATTTATTCTTATCACGAAGTAGCTTTTGAATTTCAGCAGACTTTAATTGCTTTACAACTAAATTGAAAAGCAAATCGGTAAGAAAACGGTAAAATTCTATTGGATCTTTCTCGTTTCCCCTTTCTCCGAAAGCCTTCCCGTGCTCATAAGAAATATCGTGCACGTTGATTTCAGTAAGGTTTTGCGGAGCTTGGCCGTTTGGAAACGCCGGATCTGTTGTTATCACTGTAACTTCATGTCCACGCCTAACAAGTTCTAACATTAGTGGACGAAACACAACTTGATGGCTTATAGAAGGCGTTGGAAACACTCCTAGTATTTTTGCAGTTTCACTTACAGTGAGCACAAATATTAAATTGACTATACGTAGAAGCATTTTCTACGTCTTGCGTTTAACATTTATTAATAATCGGAAAGGAACGCTTTTGTGACATTTATCTTATATACTTCTTTTTTGTAATTACGTATTAAAACGACTATAAAACCTGTTTTGGAGATAGGTGTAATAAAAAAAACGTCATTAATTCTATGCACATTACCATATTTATATAATAGGTACTTACAGTAGTAAAAGTTAAACAAAAATTATGTATTGGATCATCTTGGTGCAGCTCGCTACGTTATCATTTAGAGAATAATGTTGATGTAACTTTTTTTTAAAATTCATAATATTATGAAATACCTATTTTTAAATAAAGAATAAATTAATATTTTCTTCGTTTATTTTACAGTCGATAACAAGCAAGCTTTTTTTAAATATGGTAAGTAAAATTTGGAATTGAGTGTAGTTTTATTTATAATGAACTTAAATTAGATATTCACTTCATTATGCTAATCTAGAAACAAGATAGAGTTTCAAGTAGTTTTATACAAAATATGTTCAATAAAGGTTTTTAGACCGTCATTAGTGGACGAAACAACAACTCGAGGGCTTATGGAAGGCTTTGGAAACTCTCCAAATATTTTTGTTGAATCAATTTCAGTGAACACGTATAGAAATTAGTTTAATATTGATTAGAAATTGAAAATAAACGCTTTTGCTGTTTTCTATATTATATACTCCTTTAGTTTTGCGATGAGAAAATATTTATTTTTATTATACAAGATAATTACACAATTATTATTATATTACGATTATATAGTATCGAAATTTTTAGAAATTAATGTTGTATGTATCATCGAAAATAAGTAAAGTTAGATTAATCTATAATCTATAAATAGTATTTAGTACGTATAATTTATCGTTTGTTCATTGATGATACTAGAGCAAATATTTTTTTTACGTTAAAGTTTCAATCCTTTTTTTTCCTATAATAAACTTTCTAATACTACTAAATTTTCTTTGTTTTACTGCCAGTATCAAAAATCCAGCACAAATACAATAAGCGAATAAGAAAAAGAAAAACATATCAAGACGTTTTTCTTGTATTTATCATAAAAAATAAAATCAGTTAATCAGTTTTGAGAGAATTGAAGAACGCTAGATGAATTATTCTTTATATACTTTTAAAGGACGTAGGGTGTCCAGTCAGGTGGACCGATGACCATAAGAAGGTACCGGCTGGATACGGAAGGCGGAGGACCGGGAGCTTTAGCGCACCTTGGGAGAGGCCTATGTTCAGCAGTGGACTAGGATTGGCTGTTAGTGATGATTGATGATCATACTTTAAAAAAGCGCACGGAGTTACATAATAATAGACTATGTTTGTCCCAATATTATTAACTAAAATAATGTGAAATTTGTAAAAATTGGATTAGTGGTTTTGCTAGAAATTGGAAAAACTACACAAACAAAACTTACAACTTTATAATATTATATAGGATAAGTTTTTTTTATCTATCTTATAATTAACATAAAACAAGGTTTTTTTTTTAATTTACTTCCTAAATTTTTGATGAAAATTACTACATTCGCAATGTAATAATTTTTAAACTATTTAGATTAGTATTAATGATGCAATCTAAAAACAGCAGACAAAGTCAAGTAGTTTTATTTTCTTTACATTACAAATAATATGTATAGATTAGATGAGTCACTTGTTACACGTAGTATAATTTTGTTTTGTACTAACTAAAATGCCAATTAAACTAACAAAGCAATAATGAAACTATGTATGAAAGATTTGTGACTTTCTACCCTTTCAGTTACCATTTTTATGTTAAATAAATTGTGACCCACAGACACAACTATTTCGGCTTATAAAAATCAAAATGTTCAATCAATATAGAAGCATTACACTTACTTATTGATTGTCAAAAAACTAACACCGGTTCGGAAAGAAACACCTCAGACCTAATAAGAACGGTAAAAGGAACTCAGCGGGATTCTTCTTTGTTTTCCAACCATTATTATTTACAGTGCTACTATACTAATATTTCTATTTGAAATAGCCTGCGTTCGTTTCATTCCCAAGGTGTGTTATCATCTAAGAAGTCATACATTTTATAATATCCTTCATACAAACTAGCGATCCTTAATCTAAGAGCGTTTGGTGACCACTTACCATCAGGTGGCCCATATGCTCGTCCACGTTCCTATTCTATAAAAAAAAAAAATGACTTTTTTCCAATTGAACGTTTTTTAGGATCCTGTAATACAAGCGTATACATTGCTCAATAAAGAAATTTTATTAACCGTGTGAAGTCGGGGAACATTCGTAACATACTCGCTTATACTTCGAACATATAATATAATATTTTTAACGTAGAATTAAAATGTAAATAAGTATTGCCTAAAAGACACTGAAATTCGAACCAGTAGTTTTAGAAACATTACGAAATATTTAAATAAGCGCGTGAAAAAATACATTCGCTCAGTACTGGAATGGCGGGTGGAATGGATCGCTTATTGTTTATATATTATTGTTTGAAAAATGTTCAGTATAAAATTCGTATTTTTATGATGTCTGGACGGGGAGGTAAATAATTAGTTTCAAATATTCTTATGTATAGAAGACTTCGGAACATAATTACGTATACCACTGAACTCCTCCTTAACCACTGGACAGTGTGGCTCCCTGGATGGCTTAGAATGATCCCGGTAGGTGAAATAAAAAAAAAATGAAATTCTTATTTCACCGGTTCAAAGTCGCGACGAGCAACAAGTAACATATAATAAGTAGAAATCTTAATCAGTATACAAAGAACCAATATTTGGAAAGAAGTAAATACAAAAAAAAAACCGATACAACTCATCAAGATTATTTTCTACAAAATAAATATTCGTAAAATGTTTGTTTAAATTTAATATTTTTGAAGTGAAAACTTCTTTAGGCGCTGGTTTATCGTAGGGGATAGATTCGTGGTTTCGCGGCAGAAAGTCGCTGAAAGTTCAAATAATTTAAGCATTGTGGAAATTAATGAGGATAATAATGATTGAAATTAATGTAAATACTAACAGTATATACCAATAATATAAGTGTTTTTTAACTATTATTTATTTAAATTAAGCTTGCGACCAAAGTTTGCGACATACTGTGTATTTAAAGTATATATATATATGTATATAATAAAAAGGGATAGAATTATTTCTTGGAATGCCAAAAATAAACCTTGACCCTATTATTATAGAATGAATTGTAAGTTATTGAGAAAATACAAAATTTACGAGCTTAAAAATTTAGACATCGGTTAACCGATCACCATGGAAATTGTAACTCGCTGCTAGATGGCGCTGCAGTGTAGCCCGTTTAGTAAGGACAGTAATATGACGTACTACGAACCTTAGGAGACGAGCAATAACTATAAATCTATCTACCACGAATCTACATAAATCGGTTCAGTGGTTTAGGAGTGAAAGCGTAACAGACATACAGAGTTAATTTTGTACTAATAATATTAGTTAGGGTTATAATCGTATTTTAAGACCAATATTCAATTTTAATATTCTAAATAAAACATATTATATACTTTACAGTTTTTTACTATCTTTCTTCCAACCGCCTGAAGTAACTTTTAATATAATACTATGTCCACGGCCGAAGGGCACGCCCTATTATTTAAGCCCCAAGGGTATAACGCTTTAGCTTACACTAACAAGGCGAAGCTGCAATTAGGGTATATATCCATTGATTGTAAATAATATATTTCCTTGCAATTGATCAACGATACTTCGAAGTTATTATTTAATTTTAAATTCTAATACTCTGTAATACAGTACATTAGTGATAAATTACTTAAGTGGTTCGTGTTTACTTACATTTCTAGCTACCTATTGTATATTCTATGTCATATTGACATTGAAGACTTATTAACTTATAATAAAATTATATTATAATAATAATTTATTTTAACCGTTATCCACCTACCTCTTATTTTGTGCCTAACAATCTACGTGCGGTCCGGGGGACCTCTCGTAGATTAGATTCAAATTCGGGTTAAAGGGTATAATTGAAACATTAGAATGAATAAAATACTTATTTTTACTCTAAAACTGTATTTTAAAGTCTCAAATAACATTCACTACAATAAAATCTCTTTTATTTTTTTATCCGTGGGTTTTTGCTATATGGTAGATATTATGCTGTGGTGATCTTACACACGATGATTACTATATTTTTTGCTTTTGAAATTTATTTTTACTCTAAAATTATCAAAAATAACACGTAAAGTAAAAACGAATGAGTTCATGAAAAATCACGCAATCATCTGTCACGCAAGCGATCCCACGACACATACACATATTTTAATTCGAAAATACGTTGCGGTCTCACATACCGAAGCTAGGTGTTTAAGGCTTAATGTCGTTTAATCTTAAAGCGAAGGTTATATTTAAAATTAGAAGCAATCAAACGTATCACAAACACTGTGACTGACAATAATGTCATTAAAGCAGTTAATACCAACAACACTATTTTCAGTTCATAATACTCAGTCCACGGTATGTTAGCTGCAGGAGTACGTCGGTATTCTACATCACTATGTCGTAGAACGTGTTCCGTCCACCACACTGCGCGCTCCAGTGTAGATTGTGGTTGATCATTCATAAAGCTGCGCAGCTTAGCAATATTTTTACGATAGCTGTAAACGATACATTAACCAATTAAAAAAACGTTCATGTGAGTGATTAAAACAACGTGCATCACAGAATCTTACTTGTATAATAAAGTAAAGAAAAAAAAACGGTATATTTTACAAATACCTTTCATCGTTTATTACAGTTTTAATAGCATCCGTAAGTTGTTCCTTGGTCAGTGTTTCTGTTAAAAGCCCTTTTCCAATATTAAATTTAACATATTGCTCAACATTAAACCATTGATCTCCAAGCATTGGTATACCAATAAGAGGCACACCAGCAGTTATAGCTTCATCCGTAGACTGTAAGCCCCCTTGTGTTATAAATAACTTGACTTTCGGATGCCCTAATTAAAAATAAATGCAATTATTTTATTAGTAGATATAGATCTAATGCAGCAAGTATTGCAATAAGTGGAACTCCAGCTTCATACGCCACCTTCTGCTATAAATAACTTGATTTTATGATCTCCTGATCGGAAAGACAATAAAATTGTTGTAATATAATTTGTTTTAAAAATATTGCATTAAGAAAATATATACTAGAAATGACGGTAATACTTACTTAACAAGTCAGCCTGTGGCAGCCATTTTGAAATCTTGACATTCATGGGTCGCCCTGGAAGCTCATTATTGTCCCATTTCCATAAAACATCATAAGGAAGTTGAGAAAATACATCATTAAATATTTTCAACGTCTCCGGTAGAAACATCGATGGCTTAACATTTGTCCCAAAACTAACGTATATGACTCCATTTTTCGATGAATCGAGATATAATTTCAAATCCTGAAAATTAATTTTTATGAAGATAATAATTTTACTTATTTTCAATTTAATGTTTTATAGTAAATGTGATTTATTACTTATATTCTTAAATATCGTCAGTACTAATTTATTAAATCATTTTATGATACCTCTGGTAACTCGCGTTGTGAATTTTGATGCAAGGATCCTAAATACAAGACATTAGGTGGAACAGGTCGATTGAAATCCCAAATGGGATGTACATTTACGAACATCATGCGAACATTTTGCCTTAGGTCATGCAAATCTGGCATGTCTGTACCAAGAATTGTCCTTAATACTTCATTTTCTGTTTCTTCATGTTTTTCGAGAATATACTTGGTCGAGTAATGAAAGTACAACTCTGTAATTTTGTCCCATATCGTTAAGTTATAAATTCTTTTGTGAAATGCATCAGGATAAATAAGAGAGTGAGATGCTGCTCCTATTGCATCGTACGCTAAAAGAATACCACTCAAGGAGCTAATTTCGATAACAGGCGCATTATATATATGTGAATATACAATAGCTGATCGTATCCAGGATTCCACAAATAACAAGTCAAATTTATTCTTATCACGAAGTAGCTTTTGAATTTCAGCAGACTTTAATTGCTTTACAACTAAATTGAAAAGCAAATCGGTAAGAAAACGGTAAAATTCTATTGGATCTTTCTCGTTTCCCCTTTCTCCGAAAGCCTTCCCGTGCTCATAAGAAATATCGTGCACGTTGATTTCAGTAAGGTTTTGCGGAGCTTGGCCGTTTGGAAACGCCGGATCTGTTGTTATCACTGTAACTTCATGTCCACGCCTAACAAGCTCTAACATTAGTGGACGAAACACAACTTGATGGCTTATAGAAGGCGTTGGAAACACTCCTAGTATTTTTGCAGTTTCACTTACAGTGAGCACAAATATTAAATTGACTATACGTAGAAGCATTTTCTACGTCTTGCGTTTAACATTTATTAATAATCGGAAAGGAACGCTTTTGTGACATTTATCTTATATACTTCTTTTTTGTAATTACGTATTAAAACGACTATAAAACCTGTTTTGGAGATAGGTGTAATAAAAAAAACGTCATTAATTCTATGCACATTACCATATTTATATAATAGGTACTTACAGTAGTAAAAGTTAAACAAAAATTATGTATTGGATCATCTTGGTGCAGCTCGCTACGTTATCATTTAGAGAATAATGTTGATGTAACTTTTTTTTTTAAAATTCATAATATTATGAAATACCTATTTTTAAATAAAGAATAAATTAATATTTTCTTCGTTTATTTTACAGTCGATAACAAGCAAGCTTTTTTTAAATATGGTAAGTAAAATTTGGAATTGAGTGTAGTTTTATTTATAATGAACTTAAATTAGATATTCACTTCATTATGCTAATCTAGAAACAAGATAGAGTTTCAAGTAGTTTTATACAAAATATGTTCAATAAAGGTTTTTAGACCGTCATTAGTGGACGAAACAACAACTTGAGGGCTTATGGAAGGCATTGGAAACTCTCCAAATATTTTTGTTGAATCAATTTCAGTGAACACGTATAGAAATTAGTTTAATATTGATTAGAAATTGAAAATAAACGCTTTTGCTGTTTTCTATATTATATACTCCTTTAGTTTTGCGATGAGAAAATATTTATTTTTATTATACAAGATAATTACACAATTATTATTATATTACGATTATATAGTATCGAAATTTTTAGAAATTAATGTTATATGTATCATCGAAAATAAGTAAAGTTAGATTAATCTATAATCTATAAATAGTATTTAGTACGTATAATTTATCGTTTGTTCATTGATGATACTAGAGCAAATATTTTTTTTACGTTAAAGTTTCAATCCTTTTTTTTCCTATAATAAACTTTCTAATACTACAAAATTTTCTTTGTTTTACTGCCAGTATCAAAAATCCAGCACAAATACAGTAAGCGAATAAGAAAAAGAAAAACATATCAAGACGTTTTTCTTGTATTTATCATAAAAAATAAAATCAGTTAATCAGTTTTGAGAGAATTGAAGAACGCTAGATGAATTATTCTTTATATACTTTTAAAGGACGTAGGGTGTCCAGTCAGGTGGACCGATGACCATAAGAAGGTACCGGCTGGATACGGAAGGCGGAGGACCGGGAGCTTTAGCGCACCTTGGGAGAGGCCTATGTTCAGCAGTGGACTAGGATTGGCTGTTAGTGATGATTGATGATCATACTTTAAAAAAGCGCACGGAGTTACATAATAATAGACTATGTTTGTCCCAATATTATTAACTAAAATAATGTGAAATTTGTAAAAATTGGATTAGTGGTTTTGCTAGAAATTGGAAAAACTACACAAACAAAACTTACAACTGTATAATATTATATAGGATAAGTTTTTTTTATCTATCTTATAATTAACATAAAACAAGGTTTTTTTTTAATTTACTTCCTAAATTTTTGATGAAAATTACTACATTCGCAATGTAATAATTTTTAAACTATTTAGATTAGTATTAATGATGCAATCTAAAAACAGCAGACAAAGTCAAGTAGTTTTATTTTCTTTACATTACAAATAATATGTATAGATTAGATGAGTCACTTGTTACACGTAGTATAATTTTGTTTTGTACTAACTAAAATGCCAATTAAACTAACAAAGCAATAATGAAACTATGTATGAAAGATTTGTGACTTTCTACCCTTTCAGTTACCATTTTTATGTTAAATAAATTGTGACCCACAGACACAACTATTTCGGCTTATAAAAATCAAAATGTTCAATCAATATAGAAGCATTACACTTACTTATTGATTGTCAAAAAACTAACACCGGTTCGGAAAGAAACACCTCAGACCTAATAAGAACGGTAAAAGGAACTCAGCGGGATTCTTCTTTGTTTTCCAACCATTATTATTTACAGTGCTACTATACTAATATTTCTATTTGAAATAGCCTGCGTTCGTTTCATTCCCAAGGTGTGTTATCATCTAAGAAGTCATACATTTTATAATATCCTTCATACAAACAAGCGATCCTTAATCTAAGAGCGTTTGGTGACCACTTACCATCAGGTGGCCCATATGCTCGTCCACCTTCCTATTGTATAAAAAAAAAAAATGACTTTTTTCCAATTGAACGTTTTTTAGGATCCTGTAATACAAGCGTATACATTGCTCAATAAAGAAATTTTATTAACCGTGTGAAGTCGGGGAACATTCGTAACATACTCGCTTATACTTCGAACATATAATATAATATTTTTAACGTAGAATTAAAATGTAAATAAGTATTGCCTAAAAGACACTGAAATTCGAACCAGTAGTTTTAGAAACATTACGAAATATTTAAATAAGCGCATGAAAAAATACATTCGCTCAGTACTGGAATGGCGGGTGGAATGGATCGCTTATTGTTTATATATTATTGTTTGAAAAATGTTCAGTATAAAATTCGTATTTTTATGATGTCTGGACGGGGAGGTAAATAATTAGTTTCAAATATTCTTATGAATAGAAGACTTCGGAACATAATTACGTATACCACTGAACTCCTCCTTAACGACTGGACAGTGTGGCTCCCTGGATGGCTTAGAATGATCCCGGTAGGTGAAATAAAAAAAAAATGAAATTCTTATTTCACCGGTTCAAAGTCGCGACGAGCAACAAGTAACATATAATAAGTAGAAATCTTAATCAGTATACAAAGAACAAATATTTGGAAAGAAGTAAATACAAAAAAAAAACCGATACAACTCATCAAGATTATTTTCTACAAAATAAATATTCGTAAAATGTTTGTTTAAATTTAATATTTTTGAAGTGAAAACTTCTTTAGGCGCTGGTTTATCGTAGGGGATAGATTCGTGGTTTCGCGGCAGAAAGTCGCTGAAAGTTCAAATAATTTAAGCATTGTGGAAATTAATGAGGATAATAATGATTGAAATTAATGTAAATACTAACAGTATATACCAATAATATAAGTGTTTTTTAACTATTATTTATTTAAATTAAGCTTGCGACCAAAGTTTGCGACATACTGTGTATTTAAAGTATATATATATATGTATATAATAAAAAGGGATAGAATTATTTCTTGGAATGCCAAAAATAAACCTTGACCCTATTATTATAGAATGAATTGTAAGTTATTGAGAAAATACAAAATTTACGAGCTTAAAAATTTAGACATCGGTTAACCGATCACCATGGAAATTGTAACTCGCTGCTAGATGGCGCTGCAGTGTAGCCCGTTTAGTAAGGACAGTAATATGACGTACTACGAACCTTAGGAGACGAGCAATAACTATAAATCTATCTACCACGAATCTACATAAATCGGTTCAGTGGTTTAGGAGTGAAAGCGTAACAGACATACAGAGTTAATTTTGTACTAATAATATTAGTTAGGGTTATAATCGTATTTTAAGACCAATATTCAATTTTAATATTCTAAATAAAACATATTATATACTTTACAGTTTTTTACTATCTTTCTTCCAACCGCCTGAAGTAACTTTTAATATAATACTATGTCCACGGCCGAAGGGCACGCCCTATTATTTAAGCCCCAAGGGTATAACGCTTTAGCTTACACTAACAAGGCGAAGCTGCAATTAGGGTATATATCCATTGATTGTAAATAATATATTTCCTTGCAATTGATCAACGATACTTCGAAGTTATTATTTAATTTTAAATTCTAATACTCTGTAATACAGTACATTAGTGATAAATTACTTAAGTGGTTCGTGTTTACTTACATTTCTAGCTACCTATTGTATATTCTATGTCATATTGACATTGAAGACTTATTAACTTATAATAAAATTATATTATAATAATAATTTATTTTAACCGTTATCCACCTACCTCTTATTTTGTGCCTAACAATCTACGTGCGGTCCGGGGGACCTCTCGTAGATTAGATTCAAATTCGGGTTAAAGGGTATAATCGAAACATTAGAATGAATAAAATACTTATTTTTACTCTAAAACTGTATTTTAAAGTCTCAAATAACATTCACTACAATAAAATCTCTTTTATTTTTTTATCCGTGGGTTTTTGCTATATGGTAGATATTATGCTGTGGTGATCTTACACACGATGATTACTATATTTTTTGCTTTTGAAATTTATTTTTACTCTAAAATTATCAAAAATAACACGTAAAGTAAAAACGAATGAGTTCATGAAAAATCACGCAATCATCTGTCACGCAAGCGATCCCACGACACATACACATATTTTAATTCGAAAATACGTTGCGGTCTCACATACCGAAGCTAGGTGTTTAAGGCTTAATGTCGTTTAATCTTAAAGCGAAGGTTATATTTAAAATTAGAAGCAATCAAACGTATCACAAACACTGTGACTGACAATAATGTCATTAAAGCAGTTAATACCAACAACACTATTTTCAGTTCATAATACTCAGTCCACGGTATGTTAGCTGCAGGAGTACGTCGGTATTCTACATCACTATGTCGTAGAACGTGTTCCGTCCACCACACTGCGCGCTCCAGTGTAGATTGTGGTTGATCATTCATAAAGCTGCGCAGCTTAGCAATATTTTTACGATAGCTGTAAACGATACATTAACCAATTAAAAAAACGTTCATGTGAGTGATTAAAACAACGTGCATCACAGAATCTTACTTGTATAATAAAGTAAAGAAAAAAAAACGGTATATTTTACAAATACCTTTCATCGTTTATTACAGTTTTAATAGCATCCGTAAGTTGTTCCTTGGTCAGTGTTTCTGTTAAAAGCCCTTTTCCAATATTAAATTTAACATATTGCTCAACATTAAACCATTGATCTCCAAGCATTGGTATACCAATAAGAGGCACACCAGCAGTTATAGCTTCATCCGTAGACTGTAAGCCCCCTTGTGTTATAAATAACTTGACTTTCGGATGCCCTAATTAAAAATAAATGCAATTATTTTATTAGTAGATATAGATCTAATGCAGCAAGTATTGCAATAAGTGGAACTCCAGCTTCATACGCCACCTTCTGCTATAAATAACTTGATTTTATGATCTCCTGATCGGAAAGACAATAAAATTGTTGTAATATAATTTGTTATAAAAATTTTGCATTTAGAAAATATATACTAGAAATGACGGTAATACTTACTTAACAAGTCAGCCTGTGGCAGCCATTTTGAAATCTTGACATTCATGGGTCGCCCTGGAAGCTCATTATTGTCCCATTTCCATAAAACATCATAAGGAAGTTGAGAAAATACATCATTAAATATTTTCAACGTCTCCGGTAGAAACATCGATGGCTTAACATTTGTCCCAAAACTAACGTATATGACTCCATTTTTCGATGAATCGAGATATAATTTCAAATCCTGAAAATTAATTTTTATGAAGATAATAATTTTACTTATTTTCAATTTAATGTTTTATAGTAAATGTGATTTATTACTTATATTCTTAAATATCGTCAGTACTAATTTATTAAATCATTTTATGATACCTCTGGTAACTCGCGTTGTGAATTTTGATGCAAGGATCCTAAATACAAGACATTAGGTGGAACAGGTCGATTGAAATCCCAAATGGGATGTACATTTACGAACATCATGCGAACATTTTGCCTTAGGTCATGCAAATCTGGCATGTCTGTACCAAGAATTGTCCTTAATACTTCATTTTCTGTTTCTTCATGTTTTTCGAGAATATACTTGGTCGAGTAATGAAAGTACAACTCTGTAATTTTGTCCCATATCGTTAAGTTATAAATTCTTTTGTGAAATGCATCAGGATAAATAAGAGAGTGAGATGCTGCTCCTATTGCATCGTACGCTAAAAGAATACCACTCAAGGAGCTAATTTCGATAACAGGCGCATTATATATATGTGAATATACAATAGCTGATCGTATCCAGGATTCCACAAATAACAAGTCAAATTTATTCTTATCACGAAGTAGCTTTTGAATTTCAGCAGACTTTAATTGCTTTACAACTAAATTGAAAAGCAAATCGGTAAGAAAACGGTAAAATTCTATTGGATCTTTCTCGTTTCCCCTTTCTCCGAAAGCCTTCCCGTGCTCATAAGAAATATCGTGCACGTTGATTTCAGTAAGGTTTTGCGGAGCTTGGCCGTTTGGAAACGCCGGATCTGTTGTTATCACTGTAACTTCATGTCCACGCCTAACAAGCTCTAACATTAGTGGACGAAACACAACTTGATGGCTTATAGAAGGCGTTGGAAACACTCCTAGTATTTTTGCAGTTTCACTTACAGTGAGCACAAATATTAAATTGACTATACGTAGAAGCATTTTCTACGTCTTGCGTTTAACATTTATTAATAATCGGAAAGGAACGCTTTTGTGACATTTATCTTATATACTTCTTTTTTGTAATTACGTATTAAAACGACTATAAAACCTGTTTTGGAGATAGGTGTAATAAAAAAAACGTCATTAATTCTATGCACATTACCATATTTATATAATAGGTACTTACAGTAGTAAAAGTTAAACAAAAATTATGTATTGGATCATCTTGGTGCAGCTCGCTACGTTATCATTTAGAGAATAATGTTGATGTAACTTTTTTTTTTAAAATTCATAATATTATGAAATACCTATTTTTAAATAAAGAATAAATTAATATTTTCTTCGTTTATTTTACAGTCGATAACAAGCAAGCTTTTTTTAAATATGGTAAGTAAAATTTGGAATTGAGTGTAGTTTTATTTATAATGAACTTAAATTAGATATTCACTTCATTATGCTAATCTAGAAACAAGATAGAGTTTCAAGTAGTTTTATACAAAATATGTTCAATAAAGGTTTTTAGACCGTCATTAGTGGACGAAACAACAACTTGAGGGCTTATGGAAGGCATTGGAAACTCTCCAAATATTTTTGTTGAATCAATTTCAGTGAACACGTATAGAAATTAGTTTAATATTGATTAGAAATTGAAAATAAACGCTTTTGCTGTTTTCTATATTATATACTCCTTTAGTTTTGCGATGAGAAAATATTTATTTTTATTATACAAGATAATTACACAATTATTATTATATTACG
This sequence comes from Nymphalis io, assembly GCF_905147045.1. Lineage (NCBI taxonomy): Eukaryota > Metazoa > Arthropoda > Insecta > Lepidoptera > Nymphalidae > Nymphalis > Nymphalis io. The sequence goes on along the minus strand of NC_065910.1, from coordinate 5,526,274 downwards.
ATTATATAGTATCGAAATTTTTAGAAATTAATGTTATATGTATCATCGAAAATAAGTAAAGTTAGATTAATCTATAATCTATAAATAGTATTTAGTACGTATAATTTATCGTTTGTTCATTGATGATACTAGAGCAAATATTTTTTTTACGTTAAAGTTTCAATCCTTTTTTTTCCTATAATAAACTTTCTAATACTACTAAATTTTCTTTGTTTTACTGCCAGTATCAAAAATCCAGCACAAATACAATAAGCGAATAAGAAAAAGAAAAACATATCAAGACGTTTTTCTTGTATTTATCATAAAAAATAAAATCAGTTAATCAGTTTTGAGAGAATTGAAGAACGCTAGATGAATTATTCTTTATATACTTTTAAAGGACGTAGGGTGTCCAGTCAGGTGGACCGATGACCATAAGAAGGTACCGGCTGGATACGGAAGGCGGAGGACCGGGAGCTTTAGCGCACCTTGGGAGAGGCCTATGTTCAGCAGTGGACTAGGATTGGCTGTTAGTGATGATTGATGATCATACTTTAAAAAAGCGCACGGAGTTACATAATAATAGACTATGTTTGTCCCAATATTATTAACTAAAATAATGTGAAATTTGTAAAAATTGGATTAGTGGTTTTGCTAGAAATTGGAAAAACTACACAAACAAAACTTACAACTGTATAATATTATATAGGATAAGTTTTTTTTATCTATCTTATAATTAACATAAAACAAGGTTTTTTTTTAATTTACTTCCTAAATTTTTGATGAAAATTACTACATTCGCAATGTAATAATTTTTAAACTATTTAGATTAGTATTAATGATGCAATCTAAAAACAGCAGACAAAGTCAAGTAGTTTTATTTTCTTTACATTACAAATAATATGTATAGATTAGATGAGTCACTTGTTACACGTAGTATAATTTTGTTTTGTACTAACTAAAATGCCAATTAAACTAACAAAGCAATAATGAAACTATGTATGAAAGATTTGTGACTTTCTACCCTTTCAGTTACCATTTTTATGTTAAATAAATTGTGACCCACAGACACAACTATTTCGGCTTATAAAAATCAAAATGTTCAATCAATATAGAAGCATTACACTTACTTATTGATTGTCAAAAAACTAACACCGGTTCGGAAAGAAACACCTCAGACCTAATAAGAACGGTAAAAGGAACTCAGCGGGATTCTTCTTTGTTTTCCAACCATTATTATTTACAGTGCTACTATACTAATATTTCTATTTGAAATAGCCTGCGTTCGTTTCATTCCCAAGGTGTGTTATCATCTAAGAAGTCATACATTTTATAATATCCTTCATACAAACAAGCGATCCTTAATCTAAGAGCGTTTGGTGACCACTTACCATCAGGTGGCCCATATGCTCGTCCACCTTCCTATTGTATAAAAAAAAAAAATGACTTTTTTCCAATTGAACGTTTTTTAGGATCCTGTAATACAAGCGTATACATTGCTCAATAAAGAAATTTTATTAACCGTGTGAAGTCGGGGAACATTCGTAACATACTCGCTTATACTTCGAACATATAATATAATATTTTTAACGTAGAATTAAAATGTAAATAAGTATTGCCTAAAAGACACTGAAATTCGAACCAGTAGTTTTAGAAACATTACGAAATATTTAAATAAGCGCATGAAAAAATACATTCGCTCAGTACTGGAATGGCGGGTGGAATGGATCGCTTATTGTTTATATATTATTGTTTGAAAAATGTTCAGTATAAAATTCGTATTTTTATGATGTCTGGACGGGGAGGTAAATAATTAGTTTCAAATATTCTTATGAATAGAAGACTTCGGAACATAATTACGTATACCACTGAACTCCTCCTTAACGACTGGACAGTGTGGCTCCCTGGATGGCTTAGAATGATCCCGGTAGGTGAAATAAAAAAAAAATGAAATTCTTATTTCACCGGTTCAAAGTCGCGACGAGCAACAAGTAACATATAATAAGTAGAAATCTTAATCAGTATACAAAGAACAAATATTTGGAAAGAAGTAAATACAAAAAAAAAACCGATACAACTCATCAAGATTATTTTCTACAAAATAAATATTCGTAAAATGTTTGTTTAAATTTAATATTTTTGAAGTGAAAACTTCTTTAGGCGCTGGTTTATCGTAGGGGATAGATTCGTGGTTTCGCGGCAGAAAGTCGCTGAAAGTTCAAATAATTTAAGCATTGTGGAAATTAATGAGGATAATAATGATTGAAATTAATGTAAATACTAACAGTATATACCAATAATATAAGTGTTTTTTAACTATTATTTATTTAAATTAAGCTTGCGACCAAAGTTTGCGACATACTGTGTATTTAAAGTATATATATATATGTATATAATAAAAAGGGATAGAATTATTTCTTGGAATGCCAAAAATAAACCTTGACCCTATTATTATAGAATGAATTGTAAGTTATTGAGAAAATACAAAATTTACGAGCTTAAAAATTTAGACATCGGTTAACCGATCACCATGGAAATTGTAACTCGCTGCTAGATGGCGCTGCAGTGTAGCCCGTTTAGTAAGGACAGTAATATGACGTACTACGAACCTTAGGAGACGAGCAATAACTATAAATCTATCTACCACGAATCTACATAAATCGGTTCAGTGGTTTAGGAGTGAAAGCGTAACAGACATACAGAGTTAATTTTGTACTAATAATATTAGTTAGGGTTATAATCGTATTTTAAGACCAATATTCAATTTTAATATTCTAAATAAAACATATTATATACTTTACAGTTTTTTACTATCTTTCTTCCAACCGCCTGAAGTAACTTTTAATATAATACTATGTCCACGGCCGAAGGGCACGCCCTATTATTTAAGCCCCAAGGGTATAACGCTTTAGCTTACACTAACAAGGCGAAGCTGCAATTAGGGTATATATCCATTGATTGTAAATAATATATTTCCTTGCAATTGATCAACGATACTTCGAAGTTATTATTTAATTTTAAATTCTAATACTCTGTAATACAGTACATTAGTGATAAATTACTTAAGTGGTTCGTGTTTACTTACATTTCTAGCTACCTATTGTATATTCTATGTCATATTGACATTGAAGACTTATTAACTTATAATAAAATTATATTATAATAATAATTTATTTTAACCGTTATCCACCTACCTCTTATTTTGTGCCTAACAATCTACGTGCGGTCCGGGGGACCTCTCGTAGATTAGATTCAAATTCGGGTTAAAGGGTATAATCGAAACATTAGAATGAATAAAATACTTATTTTTACTCTAAAACTGTATTTTAAAGTCTCAAATAACATTCACTACAATAAAATCTCTTTTATTTTTTTATCCGTGGGTTTTTGCTATATGGTAGATATTATGCTGTGGTGATCTTACACACGATGATTACTATATTTTTTGCTTTTGAAATTTATTTTTACTCTAAAATTATCAAAAATAACACGTAAAGTAAAAACGAATGAGTTCATGAAAAATCACGCAATCATCTGTCACGCAAGCGATCCCACGACACATACACATATTTTAATTCGAAAATACGTTGCGGTCTCACATACCGAAGCTAGGTGTTTAAGGCTTAATGTCGTTTAATCTTAAAGCGAAGGTTATATTTAAAATTAGAAGCAATCAAACGTATCACAAACACTGTGACTGACAATAATGTCATTAAAGCAGTTAATACCAACAACACTATTTTCAGTTCATAATACTCAGTCCACGGTATGTTAGCTGCAGGAGTACGTCGGTATTCTACATCACTATGTCGTAGAACGTGTTCCGTCCACCACACTGCGCGCTCCAGTGTAGATTGTGGTTGATCATTCATAAAGCTGCGCAGCTTAGCAATATTTTTACGATAGCTGTAAACGATACATTAACCAATTAAAAAAACGTTCATGTGAGTGATTAAAACAACGTGCATCACAGAATCTTACTTGTATAATAAAGTAAAGAAAAAAAAACGGTATATTTTACAAATACCTTTCATCGTTTATTACAGTTTTAATAGCATCCGTAAGTTGTTCCTTGGTCAGTGTTTCTGTTAAAAGCCCTTTTCCAATATTAAATTTAACATATTGCTCAACATTAAACCATTGATCTCCAAGCATTGGTATACCAATAAGAGGCACACCAGCAGTTATAGCTTCATCCGTAGACTGTAAGCCCCCTTGTGTTATAAATAACTTGACTTTCGGATGCCCTAATTAAAAATAAATGCAATTATTTTATTAGTAGATATAGATCTAATGCAGCAAGTATTGCAATAAGTGGAACTCCAGCTTCATACGCCACCTTCTGCTATAAATAACTTGATTTTATGATCTCCTGATCGGAAAGACAATAAAATTGTTGTAATATAATTTGTTATAAAAATTTTGCATTTAGAAAATATATACTAGAAATGACGGTAATACTTACTTAACAAGTCAGCCTGTGGCAGCCATTTTGAAATCTTGACATTCATGGGTCGCCCTGGAAGCTCATTATTGTCCCATTTCCATAAAACATCATAAGGAAGTTGAGAAAATACATCATTAAATATTTTCAACGTCTCCGGTAGAAACATCGATGGCTTAACATTTGTCCCAAAACTAACGTATATGACTCCATTTTTCGATGAATCGAGATATAATTTCAAATCCTGAAAATTAATTTTTATGAAGATAATAATTTTACTTATTTTCAATTTAATGTTTTATAGTAAATGTGATTTATTACTTATATTCTTAAATATCGTCAGTACTAATTTATTAAATCATTTTATGATACCTCTGGTAACTCGCGTTGTGAATTTTGATGCAAGGATCCTAAATACAAGACATTAGGTGGAACAGGTCGATTGAAATCCCAAATGGGATGTACATTTACGAACATCATGCGAACATTTTGCCTTAGGTCATGCAAATCTGGCATGTCTGTACCAAGAATTGTCCTTAATACTTCATTTTCTGTTTCTTCATGTTTTTCGAGAATATACTTGGTCGAGTAATGAAAGTACAACTCTGTAATTTTGTCCCATATCGTTAAGTTATAAATTCTTTTGTGAAATGCATCAGGATAAATAAGAGAGTGAGATGCTGCTCCTATTGCATCGTACGCTAAAAGAATACCACTCAAGGAGCTAATTTCGATAACAGGCGCATTATATATATGTGAATATACAATAGCTGATCGTATCCAGGATTCCACAAATAACAAGTCAAATTTATTCTTATCACGAAGTAGCTTTTGAATTTCAGCAGACTTTAATTGCTTTACAACTAAATTGAAAAGCAAATCGGTAAGAAAACGGTAAAATTCTATTGGATCTTTCTCGTTTCCCCTTTCTCCGAAAGCCTTCCCGTGCTCATAAGAAATATCGTGCACGTTGATTTCAGTAAGGTTTTTCGGAGCTTGGCCGTTTGGAAACGCCGGATCTGTTGTTATCACTGTAACTTCATGTCCACGCCTAACAAGCTCTAACATTAGTGGACGAAACACAACTTGATGGCTTATAGAAGGCGTTGGAAACACTCCTAGTATTTTTGCAGTTTCACTTACAGTGAGCACAAATATTAAATTGACTATACGTAGAAGCATTTTCTACGTCTTGCGTTTAACATTTATTAATAATCGGAAAGGAACGCTTTTGTGACATTTATCTTATATACTTCTTTTTTGTAATTACGTATTAAAACGACTATAAAACCTGTTTTGGAGATAGGTGTAATAAAAAAAACGTCATTAATTCTATGCACATTACCATATTTATATAATAGGTACTTACAGTAGTAAAAGTTAAACAAAAATTATGTATTGGATCATCTTGGTGCAGCTCGCTACGTTATCATTTAGAGAATAATGTTGATGTAACTTTTTTTTTTAAAATTCATAATATTATGAAATACCTATTTTTAAATAAAGAATAAATTAATATTTTCTTCGTTTATTTTACAGTCGATAACAAGCAAGCTTTTTTTAAATATGGTAAGTAAAATTTGGAATTGAGTGTAGTTTTATTTATAATGAACTTAAATTAGATATTCACTTCATTATGCTAATCTAGAAACAAGATAGAGTTTCAAGTAGTTTTATACAAAATATGTTCAATAAAGGTTTTTAGACCGTCATTAGTGGACGAAACAACAACTTGAGGGCTTATGGAAGGCATTGGAAACTCTCCAAATATTTTTGTTGAATCAATTTCAGTGAACACGTATAGAAATTAGTTTAATATTGATTAGAAATTGAAAATAAACGCTTTTGCTGTTTTCTATATTATATACTCCTTTAGTTTTGCGATGAGAAAATATTTATTTTTATTATACAAGATAATTACACAATTATTATTATATTACGATTATATAGTATCGAAATTTTTAGAAATTAATGTTATATGTATCATCGAAAATAAGTAAAGTTAGATTAATCTATAATCTATAAATAGTATTTAGTACGTATAATTTATCGTTTGTTCATTGATGATACTAGAGCAAATATTTTTTTTACGTTAAAGTTTCAATCCTTTTTTTTCCTATAATAAACTTTCTAATACTACAAAATTTTCTTTGTTTTACTGCCAGTATCAAAAATCCAGCACAAATACAGTAAGCGAATAAGAAAAAGAAAAACATATCAAGACGTTTTTCTTGTATTTATCATAAAAAATAAAATCAGTTAATCAGTTTTGAGAGAATTGAAGAACGCTAGATGAATTATTCTTTATATACTTTTAAAGGACGTAGGGTGTCCAGTCAGGTGGACCGATGACCATAAGAAGGTACCGGCTGGATACGGAAGGCGGAGGACCGGGAGCTTTAGCGCACCTTGGGAGAGGCCTATGTTCAGCAGTGGACTAGGATTGGCTGTTAGTGATGATTGATGATCATACTTTAAAAAAGCGCACGGAGTTACATAATAATAGACTATGTTTGTCCCAATATTATTAACTAAAATAATGTGAAATTTGTAAAAATTGGATTAGTGGTTTTGCTAGAAATTGGAAAAACTACACAAACAAAACTTACAACTGTATAATATTATATAGGATAAGTTTTTTTTATCTATCTTATAATTAACATAAAACAAGGTTTTTTTTTAATTTACTTCCTAAATTTTTGATGAAAATTACTACATTCGCAATGTAATAATTTTTAAACTATTTAGATTAGTATTAATGATGCAATCTAAAAACAGCAGACAAAGTCAAGTAGTTTTATTTTCTTTACATTACAAATAATATGTATAGATTAGATGAGTCACTTGTTACACGTAGTATAATTTTGTTTTGTACTAACTAAAATGCCAATTAAACTAACAAAGCAATAATGAAACTATGTATGAAAGATTTGTGACTTTCTACCCTTTCAGTTACCATTTTTATGTTAAATAAATTGTGACCCACAGACACAACTATTTCGGCTTATAAAAATCAAAATGTTCAATCAATATAGAAGCATTACACTTACTTATTGATTGTCAAAAAACTAACACCGGTTCGGAAAGAAACACCTCAGACCTAATAAGAACGGTAAAAGGAACTCAGCGGGATTCTTCTTTGTTTTCCAACCATTATTATTTACAGTGCTACTATACTAATATTTCTATTTGAAATAGCCTGCGTTCGTTTCATTCCCAAGGTGTGTTATCATCTAAGAAGTCATACATTTTATAATATCCTTCATACAAACAAGCGATCCTTAATCTAAGAGCGTTTGGTGACCACTTACCATCAGGTGGCCCATATGCTCGTCCACCTTCCTATTGTATAAAAAAAAAAAATGACTTTTTTCCAATTGAACGTTTTTTAGGATCCTGTAATACAAGCGTATACATTGCTCAATAAAGAAATTTTATTAACCGTGTGAAGTCGGGGAACATTCGTAACATACTCGCTTATACTTCGAACATATAATATAATATTTTTAACGTAGAATTAAAATGTAAATAAGTATTGCCTAAAAGACACTGAAATTCGAACCAGTAGTTTTAGAAACATTACGAAATATTTAAATAAGCGCATGAAAAAATACATTCGCTCAGTACTGGAATGGCGGGTGGAATGGATCGCTTATTGTTTATATATTATTGTTTGAAAAATGTTCAGTATAAAATTCGTATTTTTATGATGTCTGGACGGGGAGGTAAATAATTAGTTTCAAATATTCTTATGAATAGAAGACTTCGGAACATAATTACGTATACCACTGAACTCCTCCTTAACGACTGGACAGTGTGGCTCCCTGGATGGCTTAGAATGATCCCGGTAGGTGAAATAAAAAAAAAATGAAATTCTTATTTCACCGGTTCAAAGTCGCGACGAGCAACAAGTAACATATAATAAGTAGAAATCTTAATCAGTATACAAAGAACAAATATTTGGAAAGAAGTAAATACAAAAAAAAAACCGATACAACTCATCAAGATTATTTTCTACAAAATAAATATTCGTAAAATGTTTGTTTAAATTTAATATTTTTGAAGTGAAAACTTCTTTAGGCGCTGGTTTATCGTAGGGGATAGATTCGTGGTTTCGCGGCAGAAAGTCGCTGAAAGTTCAAATAATTTAAGCATTGTGGAAATTAATGAGGATAATAATGATTGAAATTAATGTAAATACTAACAGTATATACCAATAATATAAGTGTTTTTTAACTATTATTTATTTAAATTAAGCTTGCGACCAAAGTTTGCGACATACTGTGTATTTAAAGTATATATATATATGTATATAATAAAAAGGGATAGAATTATTTCTTGGAATGCCAAAAATAAACCTTGACCCTATTATTATAGAATGAATTGTAAGTTATTGAGAAAATACAAAATTTACGAGCTTAAAAATTTAGACATCGGTTAACCGATCACCATGGAAATTGTAAATCGCTGCTAGATGGCGCTGCAGTGTAGCCCGTTTAGTAAGGACAGTAATATGACGTACTACGAACCTTAGGAGACGAGCAATAACTATAAATCTATCTACCACGAATCTACATAAATCGGTTCAGTGGTTTAGGAGTGAAAGCGTAACAGACATACAGAGTTAATTTTGTACTAATAATATTAGTTAGGGTTATAATCGTATTTTAAGACCAATATTCAATTTTAATATTCTAAATAAAACATATTATATACTTTACAGTTTTTTTACTATCTTTCTTCCAACCGCCTGAAGTAACTTTTAATATAATACTATGTCCACGGCCGAAGGGCACGCCCTATTATTTAAGCCCCAAGGGTATAACGCTTTAGCTTACACTAACAAGGCGAAGCTGCAATTAGGGTATATATCCATTGATTGTAAATAATATATTTCCTTGCAATTGATCAACGATACTTCGAAGTTATTATTTAATTTTAAATTCTAATACTCTGTAATACAGTACATTAGTGATAAATTACTTAAGTGGTTCGTGTTTACTTACATTTCTAGCTACCTATTGTATATTCTATGTCATATTGACATTGAAGACTTATTAACTTATAATAAAATTATATTATAATAATAATTTATTTTAACCGTTATCCACCTACCTCTTATTTTGTGCCTAACAATCTACGTGCGGTCCGGGGGACCTCTCGTAGATTAGATTCAAATTCGGGTTAAAGGGTATAATCGAAACATTAGAATGAATAAAATACTTATTTTTACTCTAAAACTGTATTTTAAAGTCTCAAATAACATTCACTACAATAAAATCTCTTTTATTTTTTTATCCGTGGGTTTTTGCTATATGGTAGATATTATGCTGTGGTGATCTTACACACGATGATTACTATATTTTTTGCTTTTGAAATTTATTTTTACTCTAAAATTATCAAAAATAACACGTAAAGTAAAAACGAATGAGTTCATGAAAAATCACGCAATCATCTGTCACGCAAGCGATCCCACGACACATACACATATTTTAATTCGAAAATACGTTGCGGTCTCACATACCGAAGCTAGGTGTTTAAGGCTTAATGTCGTTTAATCTTAAAGCGAAGGTTATATTTAAAATTAGAAGCAATCAAACGTATCACAAACACTGTGACTGACAATAATGTCATTAAAGCAGTTAATACCAACAACACTATTTTCAGTTCATAATACTCAGTCCACGGTATGTTAGCTGCAGGAGTACGTCGGTATTCTACATCACTATGTCGTAGAACGTGTTCCGTCCACCACACTGCGCGCTCCAGTGTAGATTGTGGTTGATCATTCATAAAGCTGCGCAGCTTAGCAATATTTTTACGATAACTGTAAAGGATACATTAAGCAATTAAGAAAACGTTCATGTGAGTGATTAAACGTGCATCACAGAATCTTACTTGTATAATAAAGTAAAGAAAAAAAAACGGTATATTTTACAAATACCTTTCATCGTTTATTACAGTTTTAATAGCATCCGTTAGTTGTTCCTTGGTCAGTGTTTCTGTTAAAAGCCCTTTTCCAATATTAAATTTAACATATTGCTCAACATTAAACCATTGATCTCCAAGCATTGGTATACCAATAAGAGGCACACCAGCAGTTATAGCTTCATCCGTAGACTGTAAGCCTCCTTGCGTTATAAATAACTTGACTTTCGGATGCCCTAATTAAAAATAAATGCAATTATTTTATTAGTAGATATAGATCTAATGCAGCAAGTATTGCAATAAGTGGAACTCCAGCAGATATTTTGCTTCATACACCACCTTCTGCTATAAATAACTTGACTTTATGATCTCCTGATCGGAAAGACAATAAAATTGTTGTAATATAATTTGTTTTAAAAATATTGCATTAAGAAAATATATACTAGAAATGACGGTAATACTTACTTAACAAGTCAGCCTGTGGCAGCCATTTTGAAATCTTGACGTTCTTGGGTCGCCCTGGAAGCTCATTATTGTCCCATTTCCATAAAACATCATAAGGAAGTTGAGAAAATACATCATTAAATATTTTCAACGTCTCCGGTAGAAACATCGATGGCTTAACATTTGTCCCAAAACTAACGTATATGACTCCATTTTTCGATGAATTGAGATATAATTTCAAATCCTGAAAATTAATTTTTATGAAGATAATAATTTTACTTATTTTCAATTTAATGTTTTATAGTAAATGTGATTTATTACTTATATTCTTAAATATCGTCAGTACTAATTTATTAAATCATTTTATGATACCTCTGGTAACTCGCGTTGTGAATTTTGATGCAAGGATCCTAAATACAAGACATTAGGTGGAACAGGTCGATTGAAATCCCAAATGGGATGTACATTTACGAACATCATGCGAACATTTTGCCTTAGGTCATGCAAATCTGGCATGTCTGTACCAAGAATTGTCCTTAATACTTCATTTTCTGTTTCTTCATGTTTTTCGAGAATATGCTTGGTCGAGTAATGAAAGTACAACTCTGTAATTTTGTCCCATATCGTTAAGTTATAAATTCTTTTGTGAAATGCATCAGGATAAATAAGAGAGTGAGATGCTGCTCCTATTGCATCGTACGCTAAAAGAATACCACTCAAGGAGCTAATTTCGATAACAGGTGCATTATATATATGTGAATATACAATAGCTGATCGTATCCAGGATTCCACAAATAACAAGTCAAATTTATTCTTATCACGAAGTAGCTTTTGAATTTCAGCAGACTTTAATTGCTTTACAACTAAATTGAAAAGCAAATCGGTAAGAAAACGGTAAAATTCTATTGGATCTTTCTCGTTTCCCCTTTCTCCGAAAGCCTTCCAGTGCTCGTAAGAAATATCATGCACGTTAATTTCAGTAAGGTTTTGAGGAGCTTGGCCTTTTGGAAACGCCGGGTCTGTTGTTATCACTGTTACTTCATGTCCACGCCTAACAAGCTCTAATATTAGTGGGCGAAACACAACTTGATGGCTTATAGAAGGCGTTGGAAAAACTCCTAGTATTTTTGCAGTTTCACTTACAGTGAGCACAAATATTAAACTGACTATACGTAGAAGCATTTTCTACGTCTTGAGTTTAAAACTTATTAGAAATCGGAAAGGAACGCTTTTGTAACGTTTACCTTATATACTTCTTTTTTTTTTTTACGAAAACGACTATTAATCAATCTATAAACCTGTTTTGGAGATAGGTTTGATAAAAAAACATCATTAATACTATGCACATTACCATATTTATATATTACATACATACAATAATAAAAGTAAAAAGAAAATTTATTTATTGGATCATCTTGCTGCAGTTCGTTACGTTATCTTTTAAAGAATAATGACTTTTTAAGAAGGCAACTTTTTTTTAATTATCTATTTATAATATTAGGAAATAATTATTTTAAAATAAATAATAAATTAATATTTTCTTCTTTCTTTTAAAGTCAACACCAAACACAAGCTTTTTTAAATAAGTAAGTAAAATTTGGGATTAACTGTAGTTTCAGTTCTAATGAATTTAAATTAGATATTCACTTCATTATGCAATTTAGAGACAAGGTATATTTTCAAGTAGTTTTACTTTATATAAATATAGAAATAAATAATAAATAAAGTAATAAAGCCTTTATTGCAGTTCTTATTAATAAAAATAATTATAATAATATTTTTCATTTTTGATGTGTCCTAAACTTTTGAAGTGAGATATCGGCTCACGGCCATTAATGTCCTACAGCTTGTCTTCCGACAAAGGCCTCCTCTAAAGATTTCCATTCTATCCAGTGTTTTGCTTTGCAAGTTCATGTTTGATCAGCTACTTTTTGAATGTCATCCTCCCATCTCATAGTCTGTCTACCTCTGTTTCTTTTGGGGGTACCATTCCGTTACTAGCTTTGTCCATTTTTCTTTCTTTTCTCTCATCATGTGTCCTGCACATCTCAACTTTAGTTGTTTATATGATATGTATACATCTTTAAATTTTGTTTTACTTTTACGTTTATTAATTTTTCTCGTTCCTTTCTTTGAACTCCGGTCGTGCTTCTCTCTATTCCGTTTTGGCAAATTTTTATTCTGTTTACTAATTGTTCTGTCAATGTCCAGGTTTGACACCCATATAGTAAACATGGTAGAATGTACATATTATATGTTTTCCTTTCATAGGCATTTCTTTGCTCTTCATAATTTCACCAAGTGACCAATAACGTTTCCAAGTATTAGCGATTCTTTTTTCTATTTCTTTCTGCATGCATTGTTCAGTAGATATTGGCTGTCCCAAGTATATATATACTCCTGTACGTATTCTATTTGCTCATTATATTTTTATTATCTCTGTTTGCGAAGAATATGACATAATTTTTGTTTTTGTTAGGTTTATTGACAAACCTGCCTTTCGATTTCATCTGTTAGCTGTTGCAACATTGTTTCCAGGGTCTTTGGACTGTATGCAAATATAATTAAATCGTCTGCAAAATGCAGGTTACTCAGGTTTTACCCATTTATGTTTAGACCTTTGTTTGCCCATTCTAGATTCCTAAATATTATTTCTAGGACGGGTGAAAATAGTTTAGGTGAGATAAGGTCAAAAATTCTTCTCGTGTAGATTCTATCTTGTTTAAATGTTATTAAGAATTCGTATGTATTTTGTTTCTATGTCTTGTGTAGCCAATGCGTCCCAGATAAAGCCGTGTTCCAATGTGTCGAATGCTTTGTTGAAGTCGACAAATCCTAGATAGTAAGTCTTGTTATATTCTTTAGCTTTTTACGTTATTTGTCTAAGGACGTGGATATGATCTTTAGTTGAAATTTGCTACGGAATCCCTCCTGTTCCTTAGGCTGATTTACTTCAAGGATATCGGTAATTCTAGACAGTAAATTTTTTGAAAATACCTTATAAGCATTAGACATTAAACTAATGGGTCTGTAGTTTGCTATATCTCCTTTATCACCTTTTTTAAGTAGCAGTATAATTGTCGACTTAGTCCAATCCTTGAGGATATTTTCAGTCTTTACAATTTCGTTGAATATTTCCGTGAGCTTTGGTGCAATCACTGGTAACGTAATTTTTAATAGTTCATTTGTAATGAGGTCTGATCCGGATGTTTTATCAGCCTTTGTTGTTTTATATAAAATATGTTCAAATAAGATTTTTAGAAACATTCATTTTAAAAAGACATCTCATAAATTATATTGATAAAATAAAAATAATTACATATTTTCATATTCATATTTCAGCAATGGCGGACAATCTCAAATACTAAACTGTGTTGGTATGGTTATACTTGATTTCTTAATGCCTGACTCAGGATACGTCGGAATCACAGCCATATCCTCGGTAGCTAGCCTTTTCTATGCAGAAAAATTATTTAGAAAGGTAACTGGGCCTCTAAAAGGGGCCCAGTTAGTTAATAGAGAGATTTTTCTAGGAGATCGACATTTCTAGGAGAAAATACGAACGAAGTATTTTCCATACTTCGTCAAAGTAGCTTAGTAGTAGCAACCAACTACACTCAATGTAAGGGCATTCCTTATTGTTTTGCCACTTTGGGCATATACCGCTAGCGCTGCTGTAGATCAGCAGAATTTTTAAAGATGCATTGTGGATATTTGGCATGAACAAAGTATTATTTTAGTTATGAACTCTACACCAATAAATTATTTTTGAAAGACCCGCATCTAACATACGGTAATTTATGAAAATAATAAAATTAAGCACAAGAATACACTCTAAATTATTTTGAAACTGCATTTTCTTAAGTGTGTAAGTTTACTCGATTTTAACTACAAAATCAAAACCGATTTGAGCCATATAACAAAAAATATATGTTCCATAAATATATCGGTTTAAATTTTGCTGATTCAAGACAACTTTACTTATTTATTAAAGTCTGGGTTAGCTAGTTTGATTAACTTAATTTGTTTTGAAAATAAAATAGAGACATAATTTGTTTTTGTTTTTCTTATAAAATAAAACACAAATATTTGTGATGCATTAACTAAATTTAGAATTTTTGCTGTGATCAGTATAATTTTTTAACAATCAAACCGATAAGTAAAATTAAAAAAATGTTTGAACAATTTATTTTATTGTTAACAAAATAAAAAAAAAAATTATATCCTATTAACTTTTAAGCGCTTTTTAACTTTTAATATTATTGAATGTATCACTAATTCTGTGACTGAGAAAATAGTTATGAAGGAGCATAATACCAATAACACAATTTGTACTTCATAATACTCAGTCCACTGTATAATAACAGCAGGAATTCGGCGATATGCTACTTCACCATGCCGCAGTACGTGTTCCGTCCACCACACTATGTATATATAACTTTATATATATATAACTTTTCAAATGCAAGTCTAATTAAATTTAGTGTTTTGTTTTTTTGTTAACATCTAAATGTTAACAAAATGTCAGATCTGTATGTTTATCTAATGATTTGAATTTCATGTATATTTTTGTATTTAAATAAATGAAATAAAACCTTGCTTAACAAAAAGAATTACATAACTAGCAGTTAGTATTTCTAAAAATAGTTTTCTTCTTTCCCTTTTATTATTACACTTTATTACGGTTAATTTATATACTAATTATAAATATGCAAAAGTTACAAATTCACCTTTGATCATTCATGACAGTCTTATATCATTCATTAGCTGTTTCTGTCAGTGTTTCTATTAAAAGTTGTTCTCCAATATTAAATTTGACGTATTGCTCAACATTAAACCGTTGATCGTCAAACATTGGTATGCCAATAAAAGGGACTCCAGCAGTAATTGCTTCATCCGTAGATTGTAAACCTTGTGTAATAAATAATTTCACTTGTTGATGTTCTAAATAGAAAAGTTAATTCGTTATAATTGTAATATAATTATCTTACCTTTTTATTATAACAAAATAAGAAATGTCTTTATAGCTTAAATACTTCACGAGCTTATAGTTAAATGTTAACTATATGACTTACTTAACAAATCAGACTGTGGTATTTAGATATCTTTACATTTTTTGGACGTCCTGGAAACTCATCATTGTCCCATAAAACATCACAAGTCAATTGAGCAAAGACATCTGTAAATATTTTTAATGTATCTGGTGGAAACATTGAAGGCTTGACATTTGTACCAAAACTAACGTATATAACTCCATTTTTGAAGAGTTAAGATATAATTTTAAATCCTGTAAATATTCATTAATTTTTAGAAATAATAAAGTTTTTGTACATGGCAATGACATTACGTAAAAATCATTTACTACTGAGAATTAATATTCTGTATTCTTCAATATTGTTAGCATTAATTTATACTCTTGACTGATGCTACCTCCGATAATTGAGTTCCTTGATGCAAGCTTCCTAAATATAACACATTTGGCGTTACAGGTCGATTGCAATCACAAATAGGATGAACATTTAAAAACAACATCTGAATATTTTGCCTTAATTCATCCAATTTTGCCTTAATTCATCCAATTTCAATTGAGCAAAGACATCTGTAAATATTTTTAATGTATCTGGTGGAAACATTGAAGGCTTGACATTTGTACCAAAACTAACGTATATAACTCCATTTTTGAAGAGTTAAGATATAATTTTAAATCCTGTAAATATTCATTAATTTTTAGAAATAATAAAGTTTTTGTACATGGCAATGACATTACGTAAAAATCATTTACTACTGAGAATTAATATTCTGTATTCTTCAATATTGTTAGCATTAATTTATACTCTTGACTGATGCTACCTCCGATAATTGAGTTCCTTGATGCAAGCTTCCTAAATATAACACATTTGGCGTTACAGGTCGATTGCAATCACAAATAGGATGAACATTTAAAAACAACATCTGAATATTTTGCCTTAATTCATCCAAATCTAGTATGTCTGAACCAAATATTGACTTCAAAACATCATTTTCCTCATGTAGATGTCGCAAAAAAAGTTGTTATTGTGAATAATGAATATACAATTCGGTAATCTTTTCCCATAACGTCAAGTTGTAAATTTTTCTGTGCATTATATTAGGATAAGAGGATGAGATGCAGCGCTCATAGTTTCGAAATCTAAAGCTAAAGAAATACCACTTACAGAGCTGAATTCAATAATAGGCGCTTTATATGTGTGTGAACAGACAAGAGCTGGTTGTACACAAGATTCGACAAATACTAAATCGAACTTTTTATCCCTACGAAGTAAGTTTTGAACTTCAGAAGATTTTAGTTGTTTTACAAATATTTCTAAGAGTAAGTTAAAAATTAAACCTAAAAACACAATTCGATCATTCATCATCACTTGGTTTCCTTTTTCTGCAAAAAAATTTAGCCAGAGTTTATATGAAACATCGTGTACATCGATTTCGGTTAGGTTTTGAAGAGCTTGGCCTTTTGGATAAGCTAGATCTGTTGTTATCACTGTGACTTCATGTCCACGTTTAGCTAATTCTAATATCAATGGACGAAATACAACTTGATGGCTTATGGAAGACGTTGGAAACACTCCTAATATTTTTGCTGAATCAATTTCAGTGAACACGTATTTTAAACTAACTATACACATAAATATCGAAATTTTTACAAATTAATGTTGTATGTATTAATGAAAACTAGTAAAGTTAAATTTATATTATAAATAGTATTTAGTACGTATAATTTATCTTTTGTTTTCTCATTCATTGATGATACTAGAGCAAATATTTTTTTTACCTTAAAGTTTCTATGTATTTTTTTTCTTTAAGAAACTGTCTAATACTACTAAATTTCCTTTGTTTTACTGCCAGCATCAAAAATCTAGCAAATACACTAAACGAATAAGAAAAAGAACATACCAAGATATTTTTCTTGTATTTATCATAAAAAAATAAAATCAGTTAATCAGTTTTGAGAGAATTGAAGAAGGGTAGATGTATTATTTTTTATATACTTTTAAAGGGCATAGGGCGCCCTCCAGCCAGGTGGACCGATGACCTTAAGAAGGTAGTGGGTACCAGCTGGATAAGGAAGGCGGAGGACCGGGAGCTTTGGCGCACCTTGGGAGAGGCCTATGTTTAGCAGTGGACTAGGATTGGCTGATAGTGATGATTGATGATGATACTTTAAAAAAACGCACGGAGCTACATTATTATTGACAATGTTTGTCCTAATATTATAAACTAAAATAATATAAAACTTGTAAAAATCGGATTAGTGGTTTTGCTAGAAATTAGAAAAACCACACAAACAAAACTTACAACTTTATAATATTAGATAGGATAAGTTGTTTGTCCATTTATGTATCTTATAATTAACATAAAACAAGGTTTTTTTTTAATTTACTTCCTAAATTTTTGATGAAAATTACTACATTCGCAATGTAGTAATTTTTAAACTATTTAGATTAGTATTAATGATGCAATCTAAAATCAGCAGACAAAGTCAAGTAGTGTTATTTTCTTTACATTACAAATAATATGTATAGATTAGATGAGTCACTTGTTTTACGTAGTATAATTTTGTTTTGTACTAACCAAATTCCAATTAAACTAACAAAGGAATAAAACTATGTATGAAAGATTTGTTTACTTTCTACCATTTCAGTTACCATTTATATTTTAAATAAATTGAGACCCACAGACACAACTATTTCGGCTTATAAAAAATCAAAATGTTCAATCAATATAGAAGCATTATTACTACACTTACTTATTGATTGTCAAACTAACACTAACACCGGTTCGGAAAGAAATACCTCAGACCTCATAAGAACGGTGCAAGAAACTGAGCTGGATTCTTCTTTGTTTTCCAAGCATTATTACTATTTGAAACGGCCTGCGCTCGTATCATTCCCAAGGTGTATTATCATCAGGATCCTGTTATACAAGTGTATACAATGCATAATAAAAGAAATTTAATTAACCGTTTAAAGTCTGGGAACATTCGTAACATACTCGCTTATACTTCGAACATATAATATAATATTTTTAACGTAGAATTAAAATGTAAGTAAGTATTCCCTAAAAGACACTGAAATTCGAACCAGTAGTTTTAGAAACATTACGAAATATTTAAATAAGCGCGTGAAGAAATACGCGGGGCATATGCATTCGCTCAGTACTGGAATGGAGGGTGGAATGGATCGCTTATTGTTTATATATTATTGTTTGAAAAATGTTCAGTATAAAATTCGTATTTTTATGATGTCTGGACGGGGAGGTAAATAATTAGTTTCAAATATTCTTATGTATATAAGACTTCGGAACTCTTCCTTAACGACTGGACAGTGTGGTTGTGTGGCTCCCTGGATGGCTTAGAATGATCCCGGTAGGTAAATAAAAAAAATGTTATTCTTATTTCTAGGGTTCCAAGTCGCGACGAGCAACAAGTAACATATAATAAGTAGTAGTTAAACAGTATACAAAGAATAAATATTTGAAAAGAAGTACATACAAAAAAAAACGATACAACTCATCAAGATTTTTCTACAAAATAAATATTCGTAAAATGTTTGTTTAAATTTAATATTTTTGAAGTGAAAACTTCTTTAGGCGCTGGTTTATCGTAGGGGATAGATTCGTGGTTTCGCGGCAGAATGTCGCTAAAAGTTAATAATTTATAATGATTGAAATTAATGTAAATACTAACAGTATATACCAATAATATAAGTGTTTTTTAACTATTATTTATTTAAATTAAGCTTGCGACCAAAGTTTGCGACATACTGTATATTTAAAGTATATATATATATAATAAAAAGGGATAGAATTATTACTTGGAATGCCAAAAATAAACCTTGACCCTATTATTATAGAATTAATTTTAAGTTATTAAGAAAATACAAAATTTACGAGCTTAATAAATTTCGACATATGTTGATCGATCACCATGGAAATTGTAACTCGCCGCTAGATGACGCTGCAGTGTAGCCCGTTTAGTAATGACAGTAATATGACGTACTACGAACCTTAGGAGACGAGCAATTACTATAAATTTGTCTACCACGAATCTACATAAATCGGTTCAGTGGTTTAGGAGTGAAAGCGTAACAGACATACAGAGTTAATTTTGTACTAATAATTTTAGTTAGGTTAGGTTAGGTAATCGTATTTTAAGACCAATACCCATCACCAATGAAACATATAAATAAAATGAATATTTTTTTTATTAAAATAGGTAGGCAGACTGGCAAATAGTCCACTTGGCAATAAAAGAATGCCTATGATTACACTGGCTCACTCACCATTCCAACCAGAAAACATTGTTTCGTTTTCTTGTGACTAGCACCCGAACTTTGGAGTTAATCTCAGTAATATACTCACATCGATTCTTCCACATTCATATCCTTGGTGGTAGAGCTTTGTGCAAGTCCGTTTGAGTAAGTACAACCCAATCATGATATATTCTACCGCCAAACAGCAATACATTGTATTGTTGCGTTCCGGTTTGAAGGGCGAGTGAGCCAGTGTAACTACAGGCACAAGGGAGATAACCTCTTCGTTCCCAAGGTTGGGGAATTGGCGATGTAAGAAATGGTTAATATTTCTTACACCACCAATGTCTATGGACAGTTAATATCAGGTTATTCCTATTCTATAAGAACATTATTACGAAAATTTCCACTAAAACTTGCTAAAATGCTACTTTTTACAGTTTATGGCTAAATAGGTAATCAAATGATGAATGAAACACAAATTCATTAGCCTCTTCGCCTATCAAGACCTTAACAAAATAATGGGCATCAGATTATTAATGTTGGAGAAAAGAGGGTTTCCTCGTTTTAGCATACACTTGTACACTTGAGTATATAATATTTCTAACGCAGTATATCCAATCCGAATGACTGCAGAGACTGAAATTAGTTAAAATTTTCAGGATATGTTCAAATGTATATTTTTTAAATGAAATATGTATAGAATGAAAGGTAAAAAATGTTTTATATAATTTAAGTTAAATAAGCAGGCTGTACGGAATTTTACTAACAACAAAAAGGCAAGGCATTTTAATAGTAGTCTAGGAAAAATTACAGAAATCTGCTAATTAAACCTCAACTTGGCTTAAGAACATTTGTAAAGGTTTCGTCGAACGTAAGTAAGGAGTATTTCACACGAACACAAAAAAATATAATATAAATTACTTAGCACACTTGACCTTTTCATTTAGTTTAGAAGACACGCCATTATATCATATTTATAAAATTTAGTATATTAAGGTTATTTGTAATTGTAAAAATAAAATGTTCCTTTTAACATCATTTAAAAGAAGGCCGTAATTTAATCATTTATGCTTCCGTAATTTTTTTTTTATCTTCAGTTTTTATTTTTCACGATAATGGTGCTTAAGTGATAGATTTAAATTCTTGAAATGAAAGAGTAACCGTAAAATATATCATTATGACGTAACTTTGATATTATCGTATCGAATTTCACATTTACAAAACTGCCTTTTAAAACATTATAGCAAAGTCACGTTCAATACAAATTTTTATAACTCTTTGATAAAGTATTTAAAATATACCTCCTAAAATATTATTTTATATAGTTTGTTTGACGTGCGGTTCGCATTATTGGCGATCTAAAGGTCAGAAACACTCTCGAGCCTTTACAATTGCGTCAAAAGATAGCAGCGCTGAGCGCTTTCTATCGACTGTATCATGGCGAGTGCTCCGAGGAATTATTCTCTCTAATTCCTGCTTCCCCCTTCTCCCCGGCTTTCGATGTCACCGCCTAACTGTGACTTCAATTCCATCGAGCACAAAGAAATTTGACAACTTCTTTCTTTGTCGCACTTCCAAAAATCGGAATTCTTTACCAGCTCACGTGTTCCCTTCCTCTTACAACCATCCGGAATCTTGCAGGCCGGCAAGGCGGGGGCGGCTAGTGCAGAAGATTCTTCCCGACTGTATTGGCCGTCGTCGCGTTTGGACTCTACTACCACTCACCATCAGGTGGAGTAGAGTCATTTGCCTTCCCGGCAAATATAAAAAAAATAGTTCTCAACCGATCATCACGAAATGTTTTATACAAGTTGTCAGGGTCCTAACATGCAGTCGTAGCCGCGGTTATGTATTAGTACTTACATATTTTTAAACAGATACCTTTGCTATAACAGTGTTTCTTTCTTCAGTAACGTTATAATTTTGAATGGGTTTGTTTAATTTACATACCTAAGCTAGTATTTGCAGTGAAATATTTAAAGGTCGTTAAATAACTTTCGGAATAAGAGATCAGAAGTTCCAAAGAAAAACATTGCGACTTTTATTAAGATCGTGATGAAATTTGATGAATATGTTTTTTTTACGCCTCAATTATTAAATTAGTAAATTGAATAAGATTTAATTTAACTAAATAACACTAAGTCGGCTTTCATCTTAATATAAACTATCAGTATACAAATAAAGTTATTTCTTAAGGCCCCGTTTTAAAGCCTCTGGTTAAGGGATACGGAATCTATTCATTAATATTTTAGTGGGTGGTTTTGTAGATACTTATATAGAAAACACAGAGTCAGGATAGTTAGAGTAGTTAGGACATTAATATATTGAAGGTTAAGCATATCAAAGTACAAGGTCACGGCACCATAGATCTCATCATTAGATAAGAAAGGCTTATGCCTTTTTTATCAATGCACCGCACTGTGAACTTCGATGGACAAAGACCGAAGTGAACATTTATCGCCAGGTGGCCTATTTGAATTCTTAACGCAACCTTGACGATATGGGCAATAGCGGTATGATAATGTAAATAGAGACTGCATGTTATGTAGTAATTTACCTCACAACTGGGCGATACCATTTATCCTTATTCCTTCGTTAAGAGCGTTTATCCTCGATTACCCGTTTACACTTTTTTCGTTTCGAGTTTTCTAAAAGAGACTGTGAGCCAGAAATTTATCATTGACCTAAAAAAACCTTACAAAAAATTACTCTCTTATTAAAAGAAGAAGAAGAAAAATATTAAATAAGGAAATTTGACAAAATATAGATTACATAATGTTTTCGAAAATTGTACATTTCAAAACGATTTGAGCTCTTTTTTGTACCAATTAAAATGTTATCTTTACAAAAATGAATAGTATATAATAATTGCCCACTTAAGACTCGTTTGACTTTTTTGTTCACAGCGATTTGACATACATATAAACATATTAAATCAATTGCTATTGATTGATTTGTTAAAACAAAGAATCGACATTTGTTGTACAGAAAAAATTCACAAGAGACAATTCCATGATATTTTATGTCGAAAATTTGGTAAAATATACGACTATCGCATTGCGTATGTCCGTGGTCTCTTTTGTTTCATATTGTTCTTAGGAAATAATACATTTTATGATCTCTACAAGAGGACGTTACGATTTACGATTGATTCGTATAAAATTTAATGTCACGATTTACCTCATTTTTTAGCATAACTACTTAACTTTAACATAAAGATTTAGAAGAATAATATTATTCTAAAGCATTATTAATACATATAATAAAGCAGTAGAAACAGCGTGTACTGTACATTGAATAAAATTATCAAAAAACGAATGTAAGCGACATAAAAATATCGCAATAAAACCGACATTCACGCGCACAAAGTCTCGTTCACTAACTTATCATTGTTATAAACATAGCGACGAACTTCCGAAAAAGGTATTTTTTTGTTCTTGTTTGTGTTGAGTGAAATAACGTTCGTTTATAAAATAAACTATGTTCGCTAAATAAAATAAATTATGTTCGCAGCTTAAAGGTAGCCTAAGGGCGAATCCCATTTCAACCTACCGTGAACAAATAATATGCCTTTTAACTTTACACAAACAGAAAATTAGACTGAATTATAGCACATATGTTTGTTATGGCATTAAAAATAGAATACATGCATGTTTTTCTTCACCGAACATAATTTAAAGAAAGTGCATGAAAATTAATTTGTACTTATTACTAAACAAGTACAAATTAATAAAAAAAAAATAAAACATTATGTAACATATATTATAATAGCTTTGTGGTTAGGACTAATTAAATTCAAAATATTGAGTATTGAAAGAATAAATTTGGATAACAATTTTTAAAATGCTATCTATAGCCTATTCCAATGTCAGAAGCAATACAGCAGTACTTGATATTGTTGTGTTCCGGCTTGAAGGGTGAGTGAGCCAATGTAATTACAGGCACAAGGGACATCAAATCTTGGTTCCCAAGGTTGGTGGAGTATTGGCTATGTAAGCGATGGTTGTAATGTCTAAGGACGTTGGTGACCACTTACCATCACCACATGATGCCAGCTGATGGTAAGTGGTATATGCTCGTCCGCCTTCCTATTCTATAAAAAAAGACCACACCGTTAATTAAGCATTCATAATTAAATCTAGGATTCTTAATTAAACAATTTGGTTTGACTTTATGTAAAGATAGGACGGTTGCTAAATGACTGTTCTCGTTATTGAGCTCTGTTTAATAAATTAGGTTTTTAGCATTAATGTTTCAATAGTATGTTTTTACATTCACTGTTAATTTTGAAATAAATATAATGGAATTAATGTAATGTTTTGATAAATACATTGAACAAAAACCACTCAAAGTCAAATTAAGCTCTAAAGGCATTATTCAAGGATGCGTGCAGGAACATGTATGTTTGTCCTAATTTGTAATTATCTATATACGTATGTATTTACAAAAACAAAGTAGTATATGTAGAATATCAGTTGTCTGGTTTCCATAGCACAAACTCTGCTTAATTTGGGATCAGATGGACGTGTGTGAATAATGTACCAAAAACTATTATTATTATTAGGATCAAAGAATATCTTTTTATTAATATAAAAATATAAATATACGTGTGGTATATAAATATTGCATTATACGAAATTTAAAAAATTGAAAGGCATAATTTTAAAATACAATTTATATTTGTTGATAAAAAATAATTTTCGTTTTCGTATATTAAGGTTGAAGATAAATTTATTTGAAAAATAAAAATTATAATATATTTATATTAAAACAGTCAATATTATTTAAAAAGAATTCGACGTGGTGATTGTGGCTTTGTAACAATGTACACTTGAAATACGAGATCAGAAAATCGAAGATCAAATTAAATTTCGGTCGACAAATCAACGAGGGTCTAAAATACAGTAACAGTAACAGCCTGTCAACATTCCACAACGCTTTTCTAATGCGGGTTAGTGGAATACATATGTGACAGTATTTCAGATGTTTTCCTTCATCGTCAAACACGAGATGAATTATAATCAGAAATTAAGCACATGAAAATTCAGTGGTGCTTGCCAGGGTTTGAACTCACGATCATTGGTTAAGATAAACATACAATACAATAAGCGCCTTAAATCATAGTGATCGATTGGCGTTTCTTATTTAAATTAATATTAAAAAATATATACCATATACAAACAGCAACCCATTACAGTTAACATCACATAGATGAAACATTCATAGTGTCTGCGTAGTTTCACAAAGTGACATAACGTGTAATGTAGCTCTTGAGACTTAGGCCGCAGCCTCGACGACAGCGGGTTGTGGAGTGCGCACAGTTATAATTATAGCTTCACAGTGTACAACCACACTGTGAAGCTATAATTATGACAAGCCAGCTCTCCTTAAAAATAAACATTTGAACCAACATCTAAAACATTAGCTAAAAGCAGCACTATATACTACATACATATATACTAGCTTCGTTCCGACCCATTTCACACTCATCATCATGTTAAGGGTAAATTAAAATTTCCAAAAATACTTCCTTAGTTACGTTTTTAAATACTTCTGCTTAGTCAGAACAAACAATTTTAATAGTATATCTATTTATAATAATCCGATATATATATATATATATTTTTTTTTTTTTTTAATTGTATAGTGTGTGTAGTTAACCTGAATAATAATAATATCGAGTCCAATTCAAAAATAATAATCAAGATCGGTTCATACATTTTACATTGTTTTCAATCTAAAAGCGTAAGAACAACCTTCAAACGTATCTGGATTTGTGTAAATTTAATGGAATTGCTGCCCAACGTCATGTCATCCATTAAGTCAATAACTCGGTCACGTCCATAATCTCTTCACAGCTGCTAGTTGGTTTTCTTTGGCTGGTTTAATAATTGTTTCATGTTTTGATTAGATCCAATTAGAGCTTTATCAGGCCAAAACTGCCCAGACGATTATCTTATATATTCGTATCTATATAGTTATACCTTTATAAGCAGGTATACCTAGATATAAATGCTATCTCCAATGATAAAAGGTTGATTATTTTTCAGAGATACTGATTTTCAATGCAACGGAGATGTTGATAAATATCGAAATATTTACGAAAAAGCGTTTTTTCGTGTATTGTGATTTTGTAAATGAATTTTTGATATACGAGATATTAGAGATGATAACCGAATGATGATGATGTCCTCCTGACTGACTTCGGCCATGGTGGCCAATCTTATGAGAGATTAACCAACTGCGCAAGACATTATTCGTATAGTGCACAAGTGTTTGCGTTCCGAAGCATTCCTGAGGTTTTTATCGGCACGACCTGGGGCTTGAATCTAGGACAGCGGGCTCCGTGGCCTTATATCTAGCCACTACAGCAACGAGGCAGTCAAATAAAAAACAGAACGGTTTTAAAAGAAGCGATGGTATTCCATGGAGCGGGAATTTTGTAATGACAATATTATTTTTGAATGGCTTATATAAGCCAACCTCTGTGAGTTTGCGGAAATATTAGATTACTAAAACAAAGCCACTTCTAAAAATACACCTATCTAAAAATATTGGTGTGGTATTCTGGCTGTTGTTTTCTTAAATATATGTAATATTTTAGAAATGTTACAAAATTAAACAAAAAATGTTATACAGAAATAAACCGATACAATATATAGTATCGGTTTATTTCTGGCATATCCTGGTTATATATATAGATCTAGAGGTTGTCAGTAGTGGTCACTAGCACCCATAGACATTGATGATATAATAAATAAATTTTAACCATTCTTTAGACCAACAATGCGCGACATGCATTGGGAACTAAAACGTTATGTTTCTTGAGCCTATAGTCTCACTCACTCGCCCTTCCAATAGCTCCACAACAACCCTAAGCTGTTTCGCGGTAGAGTATGTAATAAGTGGGTGTTACCTACCCAGACGGACTTAAAAGGCCCTACTATCAAGTAAACTAAGTATAGATATTATAAATATGTGGAAGTGTTTGATTATTCTTTTTATTTATTGAATAGATAGGCGGTTCATTAAGA
Organism: Nymphalis io; assembly: GCF_905147045.1. NCBI lineage: Eukaryota > Metazoa > Arthropoda > Insecta > Lepidoptera > Nymphalidae > Nymphalis > Nymphalis io. The sequence goes on along the minus strand of NC_065910.1, from coordinate 5,499,155 downwards.
GGAATTTTGAACATCGCATTTAAACTTTTTCACAATTTCTTAGCAGTTACTTTATAATTGTAGTAAGTATTCCATTTTAGTAATCCTTTTTTCTGAATAGGAAGGCGGACGAGGCCAGGTACAAACGCCCATAGACAATGCATTGTAAGAAATGTCAACCATCGCTTACATCGCCAATGCGCCACCAACCTTGGGAACTACGATGTTATGTCCTATGTGCCTGTAATTACACTGGCTCACTCACCCTTTAAGGCGGAATACAACAATGCCAAGTACTGCTATTTTGCGGTAGAATATCTGATGAGGGCGTAGTACCTACCCAGACAAGCTTGCACAAAGCCCTTTCACCATTTTGTTTTACTTTCATGTCTCAACTACACAAGCGATTATCATGAAATTTGTATATATGTTGTATCACACAGGTACAGAAAAGGACATAGACATAACACCTTCCCCCCACCGCAAAACGCGGGAACTAGTGGCTGATATTTCTCACAGTGCCAATGTCAAAGGTGAGTCTATCAGGTGTTTTTTCCGGTCTCCGTAAAAACATCAGCTCTTTGATACATAAATATGTATTTGAAAGAGCAAAGGCATGCAAAATACGTTTATGTTATCAAACGATCCCAAAGGAGTTTGTATTAAGTAAACTACCCTGTTGTCCTATTACTTACATATTTACGATAGCCCTCTGGCGATATTTGGTGGAAAATTTGGTTTGCAAACATTTATAGCATATCCCAAAACTACCCTCCAGTGCGAATATAAAAAAACCTGTATATTTTGTATAAGCAATATCTATAATCTTATCTGGTTATTTAAGTTAGAAACGATTTTTTCCGAATAATATATATTCTTTTGTCAACAATAATATTGCCATTCATATAGAACGTCTATGAGTAAAGTAAATTACACATATGCACCGATTTTTTCTCTTTCTGTAATTAGTATTTTGACATTAGAATAAAACTGTAAACAGCGTTTAGTTGACTAATAGTTTAGTTGATTCGAAAAAATACAGATGATTCAAAGTTGGATCGGAATTGAATCGGAAACGTATCGTAATCGTCATAAATTAGTAGAATTCGGCCCCTGGGCCTCTAACCAACTTCATCCTCGTTAAATTTGGATTATACCCTCTGTTACATACTTGTCATATTTATGTTTTGTTATTAATTTAGCTTGTAACCTTCGTAACAAATGAGCTATAGATTCCGAAAATATTTTTTTATTGAAAAATATATGTATTTTGTTGGTTGGTTGGTTTGGTTGTTCGTCTTGGGTCCTAGTGTGATATTATACAGTCTATATCCTAATAAATGAGCTATCTACTGCAAAAAGTTTATAAATAATTTCATAAAAACAAAGAATATTATTCGCGAAGAAAAAAAGAATATTCTATATAATTATAATACCTTGGAACCTTCCAGTTGACCCCATAAGTTTAAAAAAACGATGATGATGATGCACTGCACATGTGCCGGAAGCATATATGACTATAATTCCAATATATATACATATTATGTATAAAGATTTTATGGATTTATTTGCAGTAGTTCACAAGCCCGTTTTATGGAGCTAGATACTTACCGACATATCGGACACGGCGGTGTTACATTTTGTAACATTACTTGAAAAATATAAATAAATAAATTGTTGTTATTGACGAATACTCAGCTATAAGTAGCCTGAGATATTTGACTGGACCCAGAGCACGAAATCTCATTAAAAGTTAAGTTATCAGCGCCGGTTAAGTTGTCAGTGCGAATATGCACACGATAAGAAATTCATATTGCAGATTACAGTCATTTCAATTAAAACCTTCATAACCTACATACAACATGGACGTAAGAATATAATAAACTTTAAATTATATCAAACCCATGAATTTATTACATTATATAATTTATATATACCTGAGTGAATGATCAAGAATGCAATATGTAATTTGACGTTGACACAAGTAATTCTAAGAAAGAAATGTATGTAAATGTATTTCATAAAATAAATTTATAAAGCTAGGCCAGTAGCAAGGGTAATAGTCAAATCATGGTGAATGATATATGGGTCCGTCATATTGAATTTTGAGTTTTATTTTTCTGAACGAACCCTTTCATTTGATACTCTTATTATTATGGTGTATATAAAAATAAATTAAACATTTTCCAAAGAAATCAGTTAAAGATTTGACCTAAAAAAATGAACACACATACAAACATTGCAAAGTAAATAAAACCTTATAAAAACAGCTATATTGAGCAGTATTAGTTAATGATGAAACTTTCTACGCTATTGGTAGAAAGAAAATAAAATTTTAAAATACTGGAACGGTATTTTCGATCTAAGATTCTTTCAATGTTGTTTAGTATTAATAACTTCATTAACATGTTTGATGAAACGTTTTGTTATATTTCTACTAGAATATTTGTAATCCATTCCATATTTCAAATACATTTTCTCGACTCCAGGCGTTTTAAATGTTGAAAGCGCTCCGCCAGAAAAGCGTCTACCTGATTTATGTCTCTAAATAGACTTAAAATAAATATTTTCACAAAAGCCTTCTATAGGTTAAAGCGAAATCTTGGTTTCAGAGTTAATAGTTCAAGACAAGGTCGGACTTAGGGGAGAACAATGGTAGTCTCCAACGGGAATCCTCCGCTATATAATTTTTTTTTTTAGTTTAGTAAAATAAAATAAAATTCTGGTCTGAATAAAAAAATCGAAAAGTTTTTTTTTTTATTTTTATTTTTACCAAGCTAAAGGTCTTCCTTGATAATTTAATTTTCATGTGCTTATATTTGTTGTTAATTTATCACATGATCAGAGGTGGAGGAAAGCATTGTGAGAATATAAAATCTACCTAATGTATGATACGGCGTATTGGAATGGTAGAACGTATATATATATATACAATATATATATTGTATGTATATATATATACAATATATATATATATGTTTATATATGTCTATATATATATATATATATATATATATAATATTACTCTTAAACGAATTGCAATTCGTTAAAAATTATTTTATATACAAAACATAATAAATAGAGATGATACTAAAAATCTCTAAACGTTTTCCGCATCAAGAAAAATATATGAAAGATTACGACCCAATGGAAAGGGACATCGTTAGTACGTTGAAGGGATCAGTCGAACCTCTTTTTATAATATTGAATCTGACTTCATCAATCATGGACAGTTTAAATTGCCTGTAGTGTAATACATGAGCCATTATAACCTTTATAACTTTACGATAGGATTTACAATCGCTTGCACCTAAATTCAAAATAAGAAACGGCATTATGTCATTTTCATAAATCGGTGCGTTTGAGTGATTTATATAACATTTACTCATATGATAGACTCATAAGCAGTATCGTAAGGGAACCACTTTACGTTTATCAATTTCTGAAAATTACAGATTAACTTTCTGTCTGTCCTTTGCGCTTTTACTTCTAACCACTGAACCAATTTTGATGAAATTTCGCATGAAGTATGGATCGTCTTGCTCACGGACGAAAACTAGTCCTTTATAAAACATATCTTATTTAGTACAGCAATTCAATAATGCACATAAACTACAGGTAATAATTTTTAATAATACCTCCGAAGATTCTACTTACTAAATTTCTTCCACAAAATCACCACAAAAGTATCTTGCACTCTTTTTTATTGACGTTCGCATCAAAGGCGACGACCAGTCAAATATTTAAGTAGGCCAATCATCATCGGTTTGCGCTATAATTTACCTGACCTCTTACGTCACAATGCTAACGAAAATATCACTTAAACTTAAAAATAATTACTTTCAATAACTAAATACAATTTAATTTAAGCGTTTTAACGAAAAACCGATAATATGATTAGTCTGAATGGCTTGTATCTGAATATATTTGGTTAGATATCTATCGAAAGTTTCAAAATATTTCATTATTTAAATAGTTTTAATTGATACATTATTAATACAATTTTACAATAAAATCAATTTATAATTAGACTTTTACCATACGAATATTCATAACTGTAAAAAAAATTAAAAGATTGGATTAAACTGATAATGCTAGTGATAGTGACATGGAAAATCTAATAAACATAATTAAATAAAAAATATTAAGACATTTCTATTCACTTTACACGCACACTCACACACACGATCAGTTTTTTTTTAATTTTTATAATTAAGTACTTAACCTTTTTATTTCATTATTTTGTTTTTTTTTTTTTTTAATTATTACTAATATTAAAAAATTGTTTGTAATCAAATCTGCTGATTTTCCCAATGCTAGGCAAAGGCCACGTCTCCTCTTGAGAAAGCTTAAGGCTTACTCGCACATTGACATAATGCGTGCAATAAATATATGATGGATGTGACAGAATTTCATACGATACTTGCAGGTTTTCTCGCGATTTTATCCTTTACCAGTGATCACGACATGAATTACAAATTTGTAATAATTCCGCCTTCGCATACAAACATACGTGACGTGATAGCGTAACAAACGAAGAAACATCTTCACTCGTAAGTGAAGTGGAAGTGCCCCGACTTCGTCCGAGTTGAAGATATATCTTTTGACGTACCAATAATTACTTTTACACGAAAAAAATTGATACCTTTGTTTACATTATTGCAATTTTCGCAGATTTCTAATATTTTTTTAAATGAATCGTGGCCTTTGTTGTTCGCTGATAATATATCTTTCAAAGGTGGAAGAAATTAAAAAATCAGTTAAGTACATTTTGAGTTTCTCCATTACAAACAAACATACAAAAAAAAAACAAATCGTTTCTCTTTATAATATATACATGATTTAATGTATATATAATTCATATATATATATATATATATAAACAAGAGATAATCCGTGATAAAGACAAAACTATTGAGTGGTAAAACTCTCGCTGTATTTTTAAAACAAGTACTGTTTCCATAATAAGATTTATTATCGCTTTTTACGACGAGTTTTTTTACAATAGAACCTCATTTGTTTTTTTTTTTATTTTTTATTGTTCTGCCCATTTGATCGGAGCCTTATGTAAATATATATTTTTAAACTATAGTTATTATTCTCGTATATATATAATATCTAAATCTAACTGTGGAACTAATCCATAAAATAACATTTCGCTTTGAGCTGACTTAGTAATAAGATTAAGAAACTAGAACACCTGCGCGATCAAGCGAAGTGACAGGCGCGATGTTGAGTCTTGTAATGCAACGGTCACATATTTGCATTTATTGTATAGTTATATATCTCAATTTTAGACACATGTCGTAATGAATGATGACTCCATCACTCATTACGTCACGTGTCCGCTCCGCATCGCAGTTGTTTTTTTCTTTCTGTCATAGTTATTTACTACGAAAAACAATACGCTTACTAAGAACGAAAGTATCTTGTGACCGGTGTTGTGACAGTTCGAGAGTTTTGCAAATGCAAACGATTATACGACTTACAAATTCATAACAATATAAAAAAAAGAACTATTATGAAGGTATAAGCCATGCTTATCCGTTGATCTGCTGAGTACTTTATTACTTTAACATCACAACGGTAATTACGCGAGTAGATTATAAATATATTATATACTTCTTTTATGTATATCATATATTATATTTATCGCAACTTACGTTATAAAAAGGCTTATTGAAACGAACTCCACGTAAACCGGTTCTTTAAGCCACTAGAGTTACGAGGAGTTTTAGTGCTTACATGATGATACTTTTTTTATTAGGTAGGCAGACTAAGGAGTTAGCCCCCTGATGCTTAGTGGTCACAACTACCCATATATTATATTAGACTATAACTAAGAAATATCAACCACCCATTACATCGCCAATGGGAACCTTGGGAACTAAGATGTTACACTGAATCACTCACTCTTCAAAACAGAACACACTACTAGGTATTGCTGCTTAGCGGTAGAATATATGTGTCGTTGGTATTCTACCCAGTCGGGTTTCACGAGTTCTAGCTACTGAGACATGCCAGCTCTTATTTTAAAGTTAGCTTTAAATTAGTTTGAAATAGTTACGTTCTAAGGCAAGATGTCAAAGAGTGATTAACATGTAGTGCATGTTTTCCTCCGTAAACTACTCTCAAAGCTAGGTAAGAAGTATAAGTTAAATTAAAAAAGCCGATGTATAACAGATATATATTCCACTCGATCCACATTCCATTCGATCGAGGAAACTGTTGACTTACTATTTGAATGTCAACTCATCGTCAAGTCGTTATTCAACCCTCAACTCTACAATCTTGCATTTGATACCGCAGCACTGGCTTCACTTAATCACCTATATCTGTTTACCACTGATTTCATTCAACTCTAAGCTTTTCATGTCTTTAAAAGTAACGGCTTTACTAATAAATGTTGCTAAGGAAATAATTAGTTAAACAATGCTACAGTCCTTTTCTTTCGAATGTCAAATCAATTATGACAGAAAGAGAGATCAATGTTCCATGACTAAATTATTCATAAATTATTTTTAGTATCCGATTTCCGACATATACGACTTATTTTTTCTTTAGGATAATATTGAATATGGCTTGTAGCTTAAATGTGTTTAATTTCGAAAATTTATCGTAACCTTGTGACACCACCAAATCTCAGTATTATATTTATCTACCAATTATTTATTTTACGATTATTACTTATTACGCATTTTTTTCCACTTGAATCATACTATGTTCTTTTATTTTTTTATATTAAGACAAATGAAATAGACAAATGTTTTTTTATGAAACTAAATTTTAAATTTTAAGCAAATTTAGGATTAACAAACCTTCTTAAAATGAAAGAAGGCCTTAGCCCAGCGGTGGGATATTGACTGGGTTTTAGTATGTGAAGTCTAGAGTAAATAGTATCATATTAACATTGAATTGATCTAAACTTCAAATTTATTTGTATTGGATACAAAATTGCAATCGATATAACCCAAACCAGAACTATATCAACTAATTTCAAATAAGTTTTAAAGTTAAAGCAACTTGACGAACAATGAGCTTAATATTGTAGCTTTAAAGACTTGTTAAAGTTACTTGTAAATACTCGTATTTTAAACTATATTTGAGGGCGATGCTTAGGCCGGCCTGCAAGTTCTGGGGGGTTGCAGATGTCCATGGGCGTTTGACCCCTCTTTCATAAAGAAAAAGTTACTTACGCAGCCTAATGATAAAATTTGATTGTTATGCTGCCAAGCAATAAATATATGCGCCACATCAAACCACCAAGTTTAAACTGATAGAATGATTCACCAAAGGAACGGACAACACGTCTGTGACCACAAGACAATATAAAAGAATTCGCAGTACACCGTCCCTTTTCTTTAATGATTAATATTATACTGAAACGTCATGGGTAGCTTCGTTTTGACGAGACGCCAAACTTTCTACTTTGGTAAATAACATTTTCGTCAGATAAAGAATATATTTACGGTGATTGTTTTAATTTTGTTACTATTAGATTGTTTAAATTAATCTTGGGATAATTCAAGTACCTTTTCGCCCGACGAAAAGAGATGAAGATGAGCTAGTCTTATTAGAGGCGCTACCAACTACAACAGCTATATCAGGATTCGTTAATATTTCTTACAGCGCCAATATCTATGGGTGGTGTTCATCAGGTTCATTTCATTTACAAGATGAGACGAAATAAATAAAAATATATACTAAATATTCTCACTAAAAACACGGATGAAAAAAGAGCCAAATATATTTTTTGTATTTTTTTTTCTAAATTTAATTTACTAGCATAATATATAGGCAATTGCATATAAACATGTAGTGTGTTAATTCATCAAGCCATCTGGTTTCGCAGACAGATAACAAAGTCAGAGGAAACTGCCTGAAACATGTCAATTCAACTAAGACTATTACATAATGACGGAAATTTATCCTGAACTTTGTTATTACTCTGTTCAGACAAGTACATAACGAGATTAATTTAAACTTATCTACCTTGGGTCTAGTGATTCGATTATAAGGCTTCAGAGCCCGAGATTCTGGTCTAAAGGAATAAAACAGTTATTCTCAGTAGAAAACTCATACACACTGATGAGTTGGCAGGGTTTACAATTCAGCGCGAATAGCACGTAAAGCAGTCGGTCCTGCACCTCTCTCCGGTCATTTAGGGTTGTCGTAAGGATTATGAGAGTAATGACATAGACAAGGAAGTTGTGCTTGCACATACACTTGTGCACTTTAATATGTCCTGGGCAATGGGTTTATCGTCATTTTGATGGTCACTGTTCGTTAATTCTTACACAATAGCTGGTTAGAATAGTGAGTTAGCCAGTGGTATTACAAGCACAAAGGACATAACATTCTGGTTTCTAGAGATATCAGCTGACCCACATTTGTCTTTCAATTTCATATTAAAAGAACCAGTGTAATTACAGGCTCCCATGTGCCATATCATCTTAGATCTCAAGGTCATCAGTGGTACATTGGCGATGTAAGGAATGGTTAATTTTTATTGTGCGAATAGTTGATTTTATGGATAATGACTATTTACCATCAGGAGGTCCATTTGCTCGTCCACCTACCTAATTTATAAAAAAAGTCAACGAAATACAAATAACTTTATAACTCCTTGTCCTGGCGTAAAAGGTTTTTCTTGTGAGTGTAAAACGTGAAACGTGAATGTCTAGACGTATTCATCCACAAGAAATAACAAATCGAAAGTCAAAAAAATTGAGTTCTTCGTACCTTTTACTAAATTTAAAATGTAACTAAATTTATTGTAATTAGTTCTTAATTCAATTAGTAATGGGCTTGAGTGAGGCTTTTTGTAATTTTCATTTTAAACCATTTAATTGTTAGTTGTTCTAACGCCAAATTATTTTTCTTTATTCAGATTAAATAGTTAGTCAGCCAGTACAAATAAAAAGAGAAGAATTAAGCTTTACAGTCGAGTAGAGTAAAACATTATAAAAAATCTTGAGAATTTAGCGATAAATATCATATTTGTAATCATTGCGTGGAAGGCTATACAGATGATAAAACAATATATTACAACGAAGTATATAGTATACATGACACACTCACACAAAGGAGCAATGTCCCTCTGCTGGGAAAATGTATCCTCTCCTTTTTTTAGGTAGGTTTGGAGCTTATTCCACCACGCTGCTCCAATGCGGGTTGGTGGAATACACATGTGGCAGAATTTCAGTGAAATTAAACACATACCACATAGGTTTCCTTACGATTTTTTTTCTTCGCCATCAAGCGTGAATTATAAAAACAAATGAAGCACATGAAAATTCGGTGGTATTTGTCCGACTTTGAACTTACGATCATCAATTAAGATTCGCGTTCTAACCACTGGACCATATTGGCTTTGACATTGAGATCGCAATACTTAAAGATCATTTACATTACATTACAAGAATGACTACACAACTATATGTATATGTGACTGACATGACCTACAATTGCAAACAGCAAATACAAATAGGGAAACTAAATTTCCTAGATTCGATTGTTAACAACGAACAAGTGTTTGGTGGAACACACCTCGTGTTTATTGACAAATACCGAACAAAGAGCTCAGTATATAGCAATCTGATAATGCAGGTTGAAATAAATTTAAGAACAATCCCCAGAGTTAGATTACGCAGGCATTGGACTAAGCCTATATTATAAAAGATATTAAGTGGTATTTAAGAGCCGAGATTTCTAACTGGCTGCATTAAATGATTTTCAATTTATTTATTTTTTATAGTATTAATAGACGGACGAGTATATGGGCCGCCTGTATTATATTAAATACCCATCTTTATTATTATAAATCTTTATTCTTAGATTAATTTATCCTATGAATTTCTATACATCCTCTTAAATTTGTAAGAGCTTACCGACATGAAGGTTTGTCAACTTGACTTGTTAATTTTAGTTTTATATTAATTCCTGTTCAATACAGGATATGAAATAAAATATATAATTTATATTTCTAGCATCATTTTAAGAAGCTAAGCTCTGGTATTGCACCGATAAAAAACCCGGCTACCAAACTTTATCAAGATCGTTAGAGTACTTTTTTAAATAGCATAGGATTTAGTAGCATTACTTAGAATACTAAATTATGCCCGTGGTTCTAGTCGTTCACCTACCTAGAGTTTTTTTCATGAAGGAGACTTTATTTCTCATTTATTCATATAAGTATGTCTTCAATTTGTAAGTTATAGAATTATCATGGACAAATTTTGAGCTTTTAAAGATAAAAAAATACTAAAATTAGCTCAATAATTTTGTGGTGCTCAAATAAACAGACTATTTACTGTTCCTTAAAAACAAAAGTCTGCAAATAGTATTTCTTTGAACCGCAAAACTAAAATAGCTTGAACGAATAAAATAATTATTCATTTGTACTTTTCAAGAACAAAGTCGAAGGAATGTTTAATTTTAATCTAGAACAATGCGCAAAACCCCTACAAAGAATGTAGTTTAATGCATTTGGTTGAACTAGAGTCCATTTGTACGTACTGATTTCTCAAGAACCTATTTTTTGGGTTAAGTTACAACAATGTAGATGAATTCAAATAGTTGTATTGAAGTCATCACCGATTCTTTTTTCTCTGCATTAATTCCTGCTTTTTTGGGAAATTAAAATATAATTAATTTAATTACATAATAATTTTTAGTTTTATTTTCGTGGATTATTCGTGTTTATTGATATCGTTAGTTTATAGATTATTAAATAATAAACCGTTTTTGAATGTATATTATAACGCGACGCTTTCTATAAACATTTATAATTTTAAAATTCAAAATTAAATTTCATAATTAATTTGATTTTATCCCTATCAAGCCTGAAAGTTTCTCCAACATCGTTGCCCCTTATATTATATATCGTAACTTAATACAAACTAATGCGAAATTGAAATTGATAACATCCGTTCTCCGTATAATGTATATTGAAACCTATCCTCAATATTTTGGTCACGAACCTGTAGACGGAGGTAATTTTACCCATAAATAATATTTCTGAAATTTAATATACTTCAAAATATTCATTGTATAATTAAAATTTTGTATTTTAATAATAAAGTATATTATATATACAATATCGTATATACAATATCGTCATAGCACTCAGTAAAATTATAAGTTATTTTATTTAATCGAGAAGTAATTGTATCGTAATTTATAAGTTTATATTTTAGTTTACTTTAAGAAACAAGTGAAGGTCAAGATAGAATGAAGGCGTCATTTCCTGCTGGTGGTAATTCTTTGTGCAAGCTCGTCTGGGTAGGTTACCTCACAATATAATATGTCCTTAGCAGTATGCTAATCTCTCTTAAGATTAGCTGCCGTGGCCACGCCGAAATCGGTCCGGAGGACATAACTATTATTATGTGGCTACTAATAAAAATAATCTAAAACTTTCTCCTTATTCCTTTTTTGCTTAAAACTATATATTTCCCACTATAAAAAATACTGTTAGTGCGCCCATACAAAAATAATTTGTTTAACTGCCAAGTTCTTTATTGACGTTGACAATGATATAAATTCAATATTAACGACCTCGAACGCTGAGGTTTTAACAAATGGTGTTTTAAAAATATTAACCTCAAAATTGTTTGTTACAAATTTTTTTGCTGTCATCGACGTATTCAATAATAAAATTAAAAATGGGAATAATTGTGGGGAGATAACCAATCCAAACTCTATCTGATTGAAACACCATTAGGTTTTTTCTGTTAGTAAGAAGGCACAGGAAAATAGACTTATGATAACCTCTTCCAAAATTTTGTAATTTAAGGAAGGTCGAAGAATAAACAGTGCGCTTGTTTTTGCGCCCACACATATTTGCAAAATATAAACATTTGACGAGTCGGTTGGCATGGTTGGTAGATACTTGCCTTTCACGCCGAAAGTTGTGGGTTCGATTCCCACCCAGGACAGACAGTTGTGTGCATGAACATATCTGTTTGTCCTGAGTCTGGGTGTAATTATTTATATAAGTATGTATTTATAAAAGAAAATAAGTATATGTAGTATATCAGTTGTCTGGTTTCCATAGCACAAGCTCTGTACAAGCTTAATTTGAGATCATATGGCCGTGTGTGAAAAATGTCTCAGGATATTATTATTATTATTATATCTAGCTAGTCTCCCTTAGAAATGTCATGACTGAAACCAGTCAGAAAATCATCATTGTAATAATGATATTATATATCAAATTCTTAAAATTCTAATTTCGCATTTACTATAATATCTTAAACGAAGATAAGAAAAATATTTTTGAAGATACTTTTGTAGCTTTAACAACAATGAACTGCTCACTCTTGAAACACAGGCAATACTAATTAAGGTAGAATTAAAATAAGTGGTAAGTACCTACCCAGACGGGCGTTAGCAAAATGGCACAATTTTTTCCAGTTGAATTTTATATTATAACTAGTGTGTTCGTTCATAAAAACTCACAATATTAAATACGCTTTGTTATGCTTTGTTTTTTGAGAGATCCCAGTGTACAATTTTTCATTTTTTATTATATATTTTTTATGTATTTGTGGTTTTAATATACATCTTTGGTTTGTCTGCGCTTAAACAGCACCTAAAAAAGCTAACAAGGCCTATAATAGCCAAGAATAAAAATAAATATTAATATTTTGTGGATTGGTTAAATAAAGAAACATCTCATCGTATAACGAATGGAATAAAATCAATTTATAGGTATTTAAATAAATAAATTTAAAAAACAATTCTATGTAAGGTATTACTCACTTAAAACTTGATCTAAGGTCAAAACTATACTAATTTTTACAACTCGATGTCATAATTTTTTTGCGCTAAATTATTATTAGTCCATTTTAAGAAGATCAGCACATATTATATTTTAAGAATTCAAAATAGCTATATACCTATACCAACAATAGACACAAGTTCCCACACTTTTAATGTCTAAAGAAAGAAATGTTATGCTATTGATACAATGAAATGATCATTTATTATTTTGCATCAATATGTATATACTAACAAATACTAATATTTGTATCGTTAATGTTTTATATATTGTTATACTAGTTTAAATTGATATTTTCCATGCTATTCTGGTGTATGCATCAGTAATTAGAGGAAAATATAAACACTATCCACTAAACTCGTATTTTTGTATGTATTTCTTTTGAATTTATTTTTTATAAACTAAATGAAATAAGACGCACAAATTCAAATTCACTTATGTTTTGTTTTTTGACGAAATTTGTGACCAATGGAACAGTTTTGATTTAAAACTTGGTTATACATACATCGGGCAATATTTATCTGCTATTTTTAAATATTTGTGTGCCGTGTGTTTCCTTGATATACTTGTATATATATTATGTAAGTCTAAGCTAAGCCACAAACAACAGTTAAGCCTTTCCTTGTTTCTAAACAGAAATTAAAGTCGCATTTTCCGGGACTAAGCAAACTTTTCTGTAGTGGTATGTTACGATGTATAGGGTAACAATAATTTATACCACATTTTGCATTCATTGTTTTTTTTTTTCATTTGTTAATTAGGATTTTAAATTTTTTGTTCTGCATTAGAGCCAAAATGGTCCAATTTACAAATTAAGCGGATAAAGTTACATAAACAGACAGATTAGCAAATTAGCCATATAATAATAAGTGATCACTATTTACCATTATATTAATCAAGCCGGAACACAACAATAGTAAATATTGCTGTTTGGCGGTAGAGTATGTGTAGGTGCGGGCCCACAAACACAAATACAGACTACGATGGGCATGTTTTGGAAAAAATTCTGACTTAGACAGTACTCTGTCAATAAAGATTGAACGTTCCTAACACGATCTTAGTAGAATACAAGAATATGCAGATTTTCTCACTTTTTTTCGTAGAAGCACTTACCTAGAATATTTTCCTTATAGTTGGGATTTACACTACAATATCTACATAAGGTATTGGACCTTATGTAAATATTGGCTTAATTAGGTATTAAGCTGTCAAAATACATTTTGACGGTATAGCTTTAGATGTATAAATATATTTAAATATTATGTATTTAATATCCTGCAGGCTGTTGATGTATATATATATTTTTTATTTCAATTCTTAAGTTTTAAGAACAAAGCAAAAGAAGTGCTACTGATATTTTACTGACTCACAGATAAAGTAAAAAATCATATCACCAGCATATTCTTGTCAAAAAGAACTTTGTCACAGAAAGAGTTCTGTCACATTTATATCTGACATGCACTGGGGAAACTTAGAGAGATTACGCTTTAATACTTCCTTCTAATGAGAAGATTTCTAGAAGAAGGCTCAGCGGGACATTTATGTATCATTACACACATCGTAAATAATTAAAAATATTTTAATTTAATTTTAATAAGAAAACAAAAACAAATGTCTCCATTCCTTGACGTAGCTTGTGCCCTCTATTGTGGGCTTCAGCGCTCATCAGCCGTTTCAACATAGTACTAGTTGGTCGGGGGTCTCCGCCTGGGCAGTTTGCGTACATCATGTTACGGTCACAGTCCTAAGGATATAGGATTAGAACATTAGGGTTTAAACTTACAACAAAGACGAAATGTGTATGAATAGTCCTTTTAACTTGGATAGTTTACAAATGGTATTTACCTACAGTACATATCGTACACTAAGTATAGTAGCTGCTTTATTTTCGTCGCAAAAGCGTCACTTTATGCGCAGATTTACTTTAATCTAAAAAGCTATGATGAATTTATTCGAAATGGCTGTATGAGGAACTCGCTTAATCATTTGATGTTTTTAAATGATACTGCTCGCTTTTCTGCGATGTTAAAATGTATGATTAATTGTATACAGACTTTTTAATAATTATGGTAAAATTTGGCACTCACAGATAAATTACGAGTACTGTAAATAATAATTTATCTTTAGTTATATTCCATTTCAAATTAGATCATTGTGAATATTTGTTTTTGTAATACGTAGATACACAACTTTAAGCAGAATTACAGTCGTTGCACATTCCCCGTCTAGATGGGTACAACTTGGGCATGTTGTTGACGTGAAACAATTATTTGGCGCGCCTTGGACGTAAGACCGACTATTTAGTCGGTTACTAAGTAAGGGCTTAAGACGACAAACGGCATGACGCTCCCTCCTACCTTGTCCATCAGTGGAGCGTATACTACATACATATTTATTTTATTAACGATACTCTGTTTTTATTTATTTTATTCCATATTTATTCATTGGCTTTCTATTATTATTTTAAACTAATTTAATTAGGTAGGCAGACTAGCAGATAGGCCGCCTATTTGGGCTACGTTATCTCAACTGACCATAGGCATTGGATTTGTAAGAATCTTAACCATTACTTACATCGCCAATGCCACCAGCCATGAGAGTTAAGATGTTATGTCCCTCGTACACTCTCACTCATTTCAAACTGACACATAACAATAGAGGTATTACTATTTGGTGGCAGAATATATGATGAGTGGGTAGGTACACAGACAAGCTTGCAGAAAATCCTACTACCAAGTAACACGCCAAGTAATTATTTCACTCTCACAAAGTAACCATTAATGTCAATGTTTCACATGGTTGCTGCTTGGAGTCCCGTGACGGCCACATATTTTTTTCTACCTTCACACATCAATTCATTGCATTGCTTGCATTATTACAGGCAAAAGCAACATAATGTTTTTGATACTCGCAGTAATATTATTTATAGACAATCCATGATGTGAACAGTTCTGCTTTTCTAACATAAGTAAAAAATAATAATGTGTACTTTTTAAATTGTATCCATTGGTATATTGTTATAGTTCTAATAACTATTATATTATTCCCATATCTTATTATATTTTACATTTATCAATTTTTTTTAAACATCCGATCATTTGACATATTCAAACAAATTACAATTTTGGGTATAGACCTTTTGAAAAAATAAATATTGTGATTTTTCAAAACAAATCAAGGCATGATCTGTTAATTAGTGCATAATCTAGTTTTATCAAGCATTACTTCCCACGCTGGCGTAAATTTGGTTTTTTGAAAGACAACATTTAAAAAAAAATCTACTTCTTAGAGATATTATCAGTGGCTGTCTGTGTGCGTAGTTGTATGAGTATATGTGTATATGTACACATATAGTGTGCATATAGTATGGGAATATCATGAAGCAGATATATAGATATAATTGTCTTATGTTATATTATAATAGGAAATTCTATGATGACTTTATTGAGGTAGGAAGAGAGATGTGAAAGTCAGAAATAAGACGACAATGACAGAAACTACCGTAACAGCCTGTGAATGTCCCACTGCTGGGCTAAAGGCCTCCTCTCCTCTTTTTTGAGGAGAAGGTTTGGAGCTTATTCCACCACGCTGCTCCAATGCGGGTTGGTAGAATTCACATGTGGCAGAATTTCAGTGAAATTAGACACATGCAGGTTTCCTCACGATGTTTTCCTTCACCGACAGAAACTAAGTTTGTTATAAATAATAGTCACCTGATAAACTCCTCCTTCGGATACAATAACTGAGAACTTCTGGAGTGTGGCCGCTTGTTCTTGTGTACATTGAGTTGGCTTAATGAAAAGCGATTCCAGAGTGCAGCGGCGGAATCGAGATCTTGCGCTAAAATAAACAAGAACTAATTACAATATATAAAAAAAAGTTGTGTAAGTACAATTACAGGCACAAGGAACATAACATCATAGCTCCCAAGGTTGGTGGCGTAAGTAGAAGTTAATATTTCTTACAATGATTATATTTATAGACGGTAGTGACCACTTACCAGTCTAAGTACCTAATACAATAAAAAATTGTTAGTATATATAAGTATGGTCCTTGGTTTTTATCAGCAAGAGATGGTTAAAGAAGTTTGCCAAAACATTTTTTTTATAACAACGAACTGTAGAACAGCAATCTTGATTTAAGGCCTTTGTTTTACCTTTTTAATAAAAATAATTTAGTAACCCGAAAAATATTTACCACGTCAAAGATTATTTATATATATATATATATTATTATTTTTTTTTTTTTTTTTTTTTTTTTTTTTTTTTTTTTTTTTTTTTTTTTTTTTTTTTTAGGAAGGAGGACGAGCATATGGGCCACCTGATGGTAAGTGGTCACCAACCGCCCTTAGACATTGGCATTGTAAGAAATGTCAACCATCGCTTATAGCCAATGCGCCACCAACCTTGGGAACTAAGATTTTATGTCCCTTGTGCCTGTAATTACACTGGCTCACTCACCCTTCAAACCGGAACACAACAATATCAAGTATTGCTGTTTTGCGGTAGAATATCTGATGAGTGGGTGGTACCTACCCAGACGAGCTTGCACAAAGCCCTACCACCAGTAACGAGTAAGTACGAGTAAGTAAGCACGGTTCATATTTATTCCACTCCTAAGTGCTGAACAAGTGACAGTATTTTATTAGACACAGATGTTTCCATAATTTTGTTTCCTTTTGCAGCCTTGTACGAGATAAAGTATAAATAAAAATTAACCACGTGATAACTCAGTGGTACTTGATCGCTGCATTTGAATCCACTATCAACGACTAAGATCCACCATGTGTTACTCTATTATTATAAAAATATATATTTCAACAAATTTTAAATTCCGCTGTTTTAAAATTCAACAAGCTTTACTGTAATTTAACATCATACCAAAGGCCTCATGTTTTATTCAATGCCGGTATTGGTTTTTACTAAAGAGAATTTTGTAGTTTGTCAATACTGTTAGCTTGGATATCGAGCATTTTGACACTACCAACTAAATTCACAGTATATAAAAGAGATTATATATACTTCATTATGAGCTTATACCCATGAAATATCTAGAATAGAATAGAATAGAATATGCTTTATTTTACACCAAAAGAGTTACAAAACCATTTTAAACACAAACACAAAAGAAACGAAAACTATTTTGTACAAAAGGCGGTCTTATCGCTAAAAGAGCGATCTCTTCCAGACAACCTTTGGGTGAAGGACATGAAATAAATAAAAAAAAATAAAGTGCGGCAGATAATAAAACAACACTCTCTGATAATTATAAAGATAAATAATATGCCTTGAGTCGAATTTTAAATGTGTTAATAGTTTGAGATTGTCTTAAGTGGAGTGGTAAAGAATTCCATAGGCGAACTGCTTGGACAGAGAAAGAATTGGTATAAAAAGAAGAAGAGTGAGAAGGAATTTTAAGAATTAGATATCTAGAATATCTACATATATGATAACTGACGGGGATGATATCTATCTTTGGAACTTGGTATTTCGCATTTCTGAATTATGACGCAAGCGAAGACGAAAACTGATATTTTTAAAATGGATATAGGAAATTTTGATAAAATGTACCATCCAATAGTTATAAGGTTAAATTATCATTAACATTCAATAAATTGACACTCTAAGAACTAACTATTCCTATTCCATTGGCAGTGCATAAACAATTGTGCATCGAATTACACTGGCACCTTTATACTTAACGTTTATGAAACAACAGCATATGCTACATTTTTCGCTGGTTCAAGCCCGTTCTTGCTTTACCGTCAAACAACACACACAACTGTATCAAGTGTGTAACTGTATCAAGGGAAATAACATTTTAGGTTAGCATCGCATTGATAGCCATGTAAAAACATTTAATATTTCTTACAGTTCCAACGTCTATTGGCAGTGGTTGCCACTTATCATCAGGTAGCCCACTTACCAGTCTCCGTACCTAATACAATAAAAAAAGGAAAAATATAAAGGTAAAAAGTTAAATAACTAAATAAATAAATAGTGCTGCTCGGTAGATAAGTAACTTCCAATGTGTGTATGTGTGTGTGTTTAAAGTATGTATTTACAGCAACTCTCTATCACCACGTTAAATATCCTTTATAAGCCAAATTAACTATTATTATAAGCATAAATAGACAGATCAACAATATTATAAGAACATATATCTTAAAAAGAATGGCCATAACGTAAATACAAAGAATACCAATTTTAAACAAACAAATAACTTTTGTACTAATGAAATGTTTTAAGTTAAAAAATAATTCACCGGAATTTGTTAAAACGATAATTATTGTTGAAACAATGTGATGTTTTCTCTGGTCGGGTCAATTTTAATTTTTAAATTTATACCTGGACCGATAATGAGAAATCCTTCACAAAAAATGTATAACCTATAGCCCAACCTGGAGATTCACCCAGGACCAATCATTCACTCATGATTTGCAGCAATACACTTATTAGTTCTAGCCACTAACAAAATGAGTAACTCATATATACTGCTCTATTTTTAACATTATTTCATCTAAGTCACGTAAACTATCCTTTAACAGAACACGATGCCAACCAATGGGATCACTACTAACTCAACAATACTTCTAACACGCAGACAGAACTACATAATAGCCAATAAAAGCCAAAATTAAAACATTTATCTTACCAACATAGCTTAAAATGTACTTCATAATGTGTCCATTCTTGGCTAGTATTCTTATACTCTTCAACCGAATTCTTGAAATTAATGTAACAGGTTTCCCAAGAATCTGTTGAACTTTCAACGCAGAGCGCAATCTCATCGTATCCTGAAATGTTGTAGTATTAGCAAATTAAAAACAGAATCACAAATATAACAATGTCATAGAACTTAGGTTTTCATTGTTTTGAAGCCATTTTGCTGGAAGTTAATTTAAGATCTTGTTGATTTGCTAGTAAGAATTGGAGAAAGGCCATGATATTATGATAATGGTGACGGTATTTGAAGCAACAGATATAATAATAATAATGATAGATAACTATTTAGTTATAAGCAAAATAGCAATTAGAATTACCAGGTTAACTTAATTACTACTTTTTTATTGAATCCAAATTAAACTAACTAGAAAAATACAGATAAATCTAATCAACCATAGCAAATAAGAGCAGATTAAATATCTAAACTTGTGGACCTAAATTCGAGCATGTTCGATTTTAGATAGTTAAGCATGGATTAAAATAATCCATACGGCTTATATTAGTTAATACATATTCAGAGATTTCAATTAATGTTTAGAATGTTTGAGCGTGGAGTTTCTGTCTTCTTATTCTTATTTTTATAATAGGCAATGGTTTTTTTCATACAGTAGTATTTTGCCCATAACTAGAATATGTATAAAGTTTATTAGCCCATATTAAAAAGGTGGTTGAAAGTTGAAAAATTCCGAAAAAATTGCGTAAATTAAAGTTGAAATTGAAGTAACATTTTGAATTATTTGCAGCGATTATAAATGATTAACTTTTTTTATTTCATTAAACGTTTCATTTAAAGGAAACAACTACAATCAGGTGAATTGGCAATTAGGAGAAAAAAATCCCTTTTTGCCGGCTTTTAATTTGACATATTTTTCGTAAAAATAAGACTGCTGACTCGTGGATCGTGACGGTACCAATGCCTAAATGTCAATCAAATAAATTAAGGGAAAATTAAGGGAACCGAAATCCTGAATTACCGGAAATTATTTTTGACTATGCAAAAATATTGAACATTCTTTCATAAAAATACACAGTTTATTATGAAAACGGAGTTCAAATTGAAATGTTTTTATTAGAGCCTAGGTATTAATATTGAGGGCACAGTCTTGTAATATGTTGTATGATCTATAAAAATAATCATAATCAAAATTTAAAAATGGTCCCTAATTAGATATATGATTTTGATAGCTGCTAACATGACAAAGAAGATAGCAACAAACAATAAAATCGAGATCAAGGAGTTTATAACTAATTTATTAGATTCATAAGGTTTGACAGTAACAGCCTGTAAATGTCCCACTGGGATAAGGCCTCCTTTTTTGAGGAGAAGGTTTAGAGCTTATTCCACCACGTTGCTCCAATGCGGGTTGGTACAATAAATATTGACATAATTTCAAAGAAATTAGACACATGCAGGTTTCCTCACGATGTTTTCCTTCACCGTCAAGCACAAGATGGATTATAATCACAAATTAAGTACATGAAAATTCAGGGGTGCTTGCCCGGGTTTGAACTCACGATCATCGGTTAAGATTCACGCGTTCTAACCACTAGGCCATCTCGGCTTCATAAGGTTTACTTGATTTAAAACTAAATATTTTTGCAGTATTAGATAAATCAATAAAATCAAACCTACTTATGAGAAACCATTCATCATCACAAATATTGTTGACGACGTGGATGTGGCCTTTGATACTTTCATCGTTAAAATGACTGTCAGTAGCGTCTTTGCAATCTGTGTTCCAATTGATAGCACAATTTGTTAGGTGTCTTATAGCTCTGAGGAAATAAATAAAGGTATTACATATTGACTGCGCCATTCAATAAATAAATAAAATTAAATAATAAATAATAAACAGTAATGAATAATAAGTGCCTATAAATAATAGATATAACGCATAAAATTTACATTGATAATACTCGTACGCATATTACTATTATATACGCACACAAACGATAGGTTCAATCCTTGTTCCTATCTGCTTTATATACGTTTAGTTCCCGAATTTTTCATAAAAATTACTACAATTAGTGAACAGACAATTACTACAAACTATAACTAACTAAAGTGCGTGTGTGCTGTGTAACCTTAAAATTAACTACTGTTGGTGGGTAATGACCGCGAAACCACGCCGTGGAAAACCTCTGCTCGTCTTCTGCTATCGAAGAAAAATCCACTGTTTTAACCACACCCAAAAAACAATATTGTTACAAGTAAATATATAGCATAAATATTAATGTTATTTACTAAATAACACGTATACAAATATTTATTTATCTAAATAATTAAATGAATATATGTTCAATGAAACAATTACTTTTTGGAAAAAACTTAAGTTCTTAAAGGATGATGATAATGAACAAAACGATTGAAAAAAATGGAAAAAAAAATAAAAGATTTGAAACAATAAACGCATATGGAATTTGAATATAAAACAAATATATACGGTTGCAAACGGATTAAAACTTGAAATTGACATATCAGATAAGCGAATTTTTGTGCCTCGAGCGAGAGAGTATTAACAGAGTTACGGTCCTTATATAATATTCATATGTAAAATGTACGCTTACCTTGCGAAGGATATGTACGGTATACATTCTTACACTAGCTTAAAGGTCAAAGAAAAATAAATGATAACTAACCGGCACCAGTCGCTAACTTTCGCAGGGTAAGGTGGAGACATTCTACTTGAATTATAAATTAAAGCAGCTTCAGCTGTACAGTTGACGGCATATTGTGTAAAGTCATCACAGTTTAAATTATAAGGAATAATTTCTGAATCTTTAGATGGAACTGTAACAGGTTCGAATTCATCATCTCCGGATTCTCTTACGGATCTACTTATTGATTTATCATCATAATTTAAATCTAAAACTGAAATTATACTTGTTTAATTAAATAGTATTTACATAATATTAGTAAAAATACGTAAATGACAACAAAACAAATAGAATTAAAAACAGGGCCTACTACACAAAAAACCGAAATATAATTAAATATACTTCATATTTCTGTTTTTTATGTCGCACTTATAAAGTTGCAAATGATGTCCCTGGTTCGAATCAATGCTGGTCAATAAACGATATTGGGTTTTTCTGTCACAAAATTATCATCAGCAATCTTAGCAAGTTGACTGTATAACATTTCCGTGTCTAATGAAGCAAGTCAGCTGTTGCTCTGCGATTGATCTCTATTCATTCGTTTCGATGTCTTTTAATGGGACAGTAAGTAATGGGATATAGAACTGTGGTTACGTACACAATTAGACAAAATAGTATTTCGTAGGTTTGAGTAAATTAATTAGTTGCAATGAATTAAATTCGGGCCAGGCGATCGTAGTTTATTAATAAACATAGGACAACACTTACGCAAGGCACTTATATGATCAAAAAATACTACGATAAGTATTAGAATTTTGATTGTATACATTTATAAGCATTTTATGTATAATACATAGCTTTCTCTCAAATTTGAGATTGTCAATATGATAGATGTCATTTATTTGCATCATATCCTACATAAAAGATATAAAATATGCCAGACAGTTAATGTCGTTACATCTATTTTATAAAATACCTCGCTATTTTAAACTGAATATATATGATTTTTGTTAATAAAAATTAATAATTTGTTGTGAATTGTTATTGTTAATAAAAAGGCAAAACGTATTCGAAAATGTAGATTTTTATTAATTATTTTATTTCATTTAATTTACATAAATTATAAAAACAAACATTATTTTAGTATAGTCTTAAAGGTGGCGCTGCTAACAGAATTCAAATAAAATATTACTTATTGCAAAAAATAATTTAATTTGATTCAGAATAATGATATAAATTCTAGCAGATTTTATTTTGAATATTTTCACAGTAAATTAAATATTTTAATAATAAATTAAACATAAAAAATTATTTAAAAGCTTCTAACGTTTAAATCAGTCTACTATAAATAAATATTAATACCGTCATAAATAATTGTCTATTATTTCAGAAGTAAACAGAAAGTATTGATGTTTCGGTTTTTTTTTTTTTTTTATTTTTTTTTTTTTTTTTTTTTTTTTTTTTTTTTTTTTTTTTTTTTTTTTCGGGGAGGAAAGGCATTTACGCCTGCCGCCGGTCCGGGGGGACCGGGACGGGTATGTGGGACTCACGGGGCAGAAGGCCCCGTCCTACCCACTAAAACCTCCCCGGATTTCCGCCTCTCCGCAAGGCGGCGGGGTCACGGGAACGTTGTGACTTACAACCGCAACCCCGCCAGCGGTCATCGCCATAAGGCGACCCATCTCGAGAGCGCGCCAGGATGTTAGGGCGCGCCTCCCTCCTCTCTGTGCCTCCGTCCTGTTACGTGACGGACTCCCCCGAGTCCGCCACTGGAGGCTGGGCGTCAGGGCTTCAAGCCCCGCGGCGGATCAACAGACTGACTCCGCCGCCAACCACACCTTAACTCTGCGGCAGCGTCCGGCCTGCGAAGGCACGTCGCCGTCGAAGAGGTCTCCTTCTTCGTTGCGGGAGCGAGTCCACGTCGTCCTCCCGCTCCCGCTCTGCCTCCTCCTTTTGCGACATGACGCATGCGCTGAACCGGGACACTGCCGCCCAGATCTCTTCGCTTCCGGCCATCTTCTCGACGACGGCCGGAAGCGACAGGTCTCCACCTACGGCCGTGGATAGGACCGCGCGAGGCTCCGCCCAAGCCGGGCACTCTACGCGCGTGTGTTCCGCCGTATCCACGGCTCCTCCGCCACAATGATGGCACTCCACCGTCGGCTCCCTACCGACCACCTCAATGGTATGGACCACCTATATCTACCACTTATTTGTATTAAATAGATTAGTTATTAAGTATTAAATTATTTAATTGGTCTAAAAACTTTGAATTCTTTATTCCATTTATTTTTAGCAGACTATGGAAGTATTTTTATTTATATTAAAGCCTTAAATAAATACAAATAAAAACTAAAAATAGTTACTGTGTTCCATAAATGTAAGCTTCGATGATCGAACAACCTCATAGCCTTTTTTGTTGGCAAATGTTTTTTGCCAAATGTAAGTCATAATAATTCTAAATTAGTTCCTTGTATTTACATTTGCAAGTCTAAGTGGGTGACTTTACTAGTAAGGCTCAAATAAACGTAATTAAAACAGGATATTATCATATTTTTTATAAGGCTCAAAATAACCAAGAGAGTTAGGGCAGCTAAAGCCACAGAGGTAAATCTCATTACCTGCCGCTTCTTAGCCCAGCTATTTTTCTTAAAATAAATAATTAAAAATGTATACATTTACAATTTAGTTATAGAAATCTTTATCTCTACGGATACTTTAACTTTAAATGTACAAGTTTCAAACATCATTTGATCATTATTTATTATAAATATAGAAAAGTGCTAGCATAAGAAACATCAACGTATTGTTGGCCCAGAGCAAATGTGTCGCATAGCATATGAAAAATATTGCTAAGTTTCAGACAGTTTTCAGCTAGAGGTATTCACAACAAGGTAACGAGATTTTATATGAGATTGGACTTGTGCACATGAAAATATCTGTCAATTATATATATTTGTTTGACATTTAAGCTGTATAGATAGGCCGTCTTTTTCTCTGTTTACGGCACCGTACAATATCCGCGCTCAACTCTCACCGCTATAACTCTCTGTGACCATCGCAAGCGATCCATGTTTGGAAGGATAGCAGATGCCTCATCTGGAGCTTAATCACCGTCCTTCAGATGGTGAAACACGCTCCATAAGTGGGGCCCCAGCGTGGACCGTGTAATAAGAGGACCTCCGTTTTTGATGAAGACTCTCAAGCCCAACATTTATATCCGGTATAGTTCAGTGTCGTCTACTATATATAGGCCATACCTGGTGTTGGAACCCAGGACTTGGATTTGTAATCTAATGGCTGGTCAAATTGTAAATCGTCTCATATGCTGATACTGTCACTCGTCTTCAAGTGATAAATTTGATTGTAACTTCCTTCCAAATGCGAAAAAAAATCCCTCATTAAACTAAATAATCAGATTTATCATAACTAAAGACCGTGGGTTTAAATCCAGGAAGCACCAGTTAGTTTTCATGAGCTTAATTAGTATTTATATAACAATTATTCGGCAGCAAAAAACAAACGGTGTCTTGCTCAGTATTGGACCATTTATTTAATAAATGTTAACTGTGTCTTTCCTTTTAATTGTTATCATTATTATAAACAATAATAGAAACAAACAATACTTAGTATTGTTGTATTCCGGTTTTAATGGTGACCGAGCCGGTGTAACTACAGACACAAAGGACAAATGACATGTTAGTTCTATAGGTTGGTGACGTATTAACGTTGCAAGAAACGGTTAATATTTCTTAAAGTGCCAATATCTATGGACGTTTGTAGACCATTTGCCACATAGGCTGACTGCAGCCTAAATACTTTTAACATTTTTGTTGTAGAACATGTCTCATTTATATGAATATACCTACAATCATCAAAAATAATTACTTCAACCAAAACAATATCTCAACTAAATTTACTCTGAATAATTTTGTCGCTAGAGGGAATGCGTCAGGTAACCGGTCACAGAGTATTTACTGAAAATTCGTTCTCATTGAATTGAAACTTTCCTCGTGTTAATGGATGAGTTAATACGAAGTATGATGATAATAACTCAAATAATGAACATGTATATAAAATTTATGGACTTAAAAATTATAATATTAAAGGACTTCTTTATTTCAAAGTCCTTCTTCAGATTTGCCATTTATTTATTTATCAAAATGAACAAGTAGTAATAGTAAGCGGACCTTATCACTGAAATACACTTAAACCTTTTATCCGTGCAGTGACGGAGAAAGAATACATTTCACTGCCCCTCTCTTTCCCATGGGTGTCGTAAGAGGCGACTAAGGGATATCTGAGCGACCATCTGCTCATCTGGTGGTAGGATGCTAACATCCGCCTGGCTTGTTACCACCGTACGCATGGTGAAAAACTCGTGAAGTGGCTTGCAGCCGCGTTTCGAGGTCAGCCAGCGTACAGCCAGTGCCCGAGCGAGTATTGCCGCGATGGGTGTTGGTCCAGTGGAGACGGCTGTTGAACCAATGCCGGGGGAAACTGTATTGACCTGCCGGACAGGGAGACCCGAAGAAACGGCTGTTCCGCTGGCCGCCCGTGGCATAGTACAGGGGCCCGAGCGTGCCTAACCAGCTCACGAGGCTGCCCCACCAGGCCACGCATAATCTCGGGATGGACCGTCGTGCCGGTTGGTGACCGGAAGGTGGGGTCCCGGCGGCCACTTCCGGGGGGGTTCGGGGGCCCTTCCGTCCGGCGGATCAGTATATTTTCCCTTTTGGCAATCATTTGGGGAAACATGCCTCTATACTTTGCCTACCCCTATCGTGGCAATACGTCGCTCGCTTCACGCCTCTTTTTCATTGATGGGCAAACGCCTTCTCTACTAGATCTTCTGCTGACTTCTCACCCGGTGGAATATCAGGTTGTGGTTCAAGCTCCACTTGGTTCTTCCGATCACGGCCTTATATCTACCAAAGTGCCACAGACCAAGCTGCCGCCATCAGCCGTATGCAAACGTCGTGTTTGGCACTATAAGTCGGCAGATTGGGACGATAATTATTTTATTTATTTATTTTGAACTAATTATACATATCTTAAACAATAAATACTATAGGAACTACATTAGTATAAAACTGTGTCGTAGCTACTATCGCCCTCCAATTCGACAGCACATTTGTTTATTATTTGTTCATTATAAACATAACAATCAAATATCATTTAATTTAACAAAATATACTATATAAATATATACATCTAAATATATATACTATAAGGAAGGGATGGGGAAGGAAGAAAGAATAGGTTAGGTCAATGTTATATTGATCGTATTAGTAATGATTCAGTCTCATCATAGCCCAAATTGAGAAGCCAGTTTGTCATTTGAATTTTACACTTGTAAGTCGTAAGTGAGAAAATATTGTTCTTCTTATTTATTCTATTATATAAAATTCAGCTCTAATAATTGTATTGGTGACTTGCCATCGCTGATTTAAATGGAATGGTCTGGCAAACCCTATCACTTCTGCGTTTGTTAGATACAAACTTATTATAGGGAATATTTTTATACTTCCGAAGAATTGTTTGCAGTATATACAGTTGACGCACTGTGAGAACTTTACAAGATTTATATAGTTCAATTGTAGGGAAAAGGATAGGCTGAGAGATCATAAGTTTTAATAAAAGTCTTTGTGCTCTCTCTAATCGAAGTATATTGATCTTAACAGCACCTCCCCACGATGTGATACAGTAAGTGATATTAGATTGCACAAGTGCGTAATATACAGTTTTTAAAGTCTGGAAACAAACAGATGCACTAAGATATCTAAATACATACATTATTTTCCTTATACGTGAAATTACAGATTGAATGTGATCATTCCAATTTAGCCTTTCATCTATTGTTACTCCGAGATACTTAATGGTCTTAGTGCAAGAGATGTTATTACAGTTGCAAGGAACCTGGTATTCAGAACAATTATGAGCGACTACAGGAAATGACGTAGCCGGTAAAGTATAGCTGGAGCCAAAAGTCATATAATGCGTTTTATCTATATTAAGAGTCAATAAGTTACAGGACAGCCAGTTCATTACGATAGCAAGAGCCAATTCTGCCTTATTTCGAGCATCTGACCAATTCTTACCATAGACAATTAGTGAGGTGTCGTCGGCATATGTTACGATTTTGCAGTTTGGTAATTTAAGCTTGCACAGATCATTAATGTAGACCAGGAATAAAGTCGGCCCTAGAACGTTGCCTTGAGGAACACCATTGAAAAGATCTTCCTCATCACTTACTTGATTATTTATAGAGACATATTGAGTCCGTTCGCTAAGATAACTTTCGAAGATACTTAAGGCCAATCCTCTGACACCAATTCTATCCAATTTCTGTAGTAATAAAGGTATAGAAACGGTGTCGAATGCTTTCGACAAGTCCAGAAAAATGCCAATGGTGTTCTTATTATTATAAATGTTTTGGACCGTGTCGTTAATCATACTCATTACGGCATCTTCCGTGGTTCTGCTAGTTCTGAACCCGTATTGATTATTAGCCAATATGCCGAAATTGTTTAAATAAGAGATAAGCCTACGATTAAGGATCTTTTCCAGTACTTTGGTGTACAGTTTGGTGTCCAGTACAGAAAAAGTGGTCAGGAATGAAATGGGTCTGTAGTTATTGACATTGTCCTTCGCTCCATTCTTATGAATAGGGTGGACGATGTGTGGTATGCGCGATTACTATGCGTCGGTCCCTTAAAAGGAACGTTGCTTCAGTGGGAATGACCCGATAGCTAGTGCCGCTGCTGTTGCTGATGAGATCATGTTAGGAATGGAATACTACATTCCTAGCTCAGATCTCATCAGTAGGGGTACGCGTAACCGTTGGTTCACTCGTGAATGTGCTGACGCTGTATCATCTAAGCAGGCGGCATATCGCGCGTGGATCAACGGCTGCGTTAGCGGGGCATCTAACACTGACTCACTCAAAGCAAACTACAATAAAAATTCCAAGTCCTGTAGGAAGGCATACACGAGAGCGGATGCACAGCGCATTGTACAGATTGGTCATGACCTTATTTCGCATCCTAGGGGCTCCCGTAGCTTCTGGCGTCTGACCAAGTCTGTGCAAAACAATTTCTGCCAACCTTCGCTGCCACCGCTCAGAAATCCGGACGGATCGCTAGCTCACAGTCCGCAGGAGAAAGCCGATCTCCTGGCTAAACTCTTTGCCGACAACTCCGTGATTGATGATTGGAGTGCGCTGCCACCAACAATACCTTCATGTGGCCAGACGATGCCTGACATCAAAATCAGGCAACGTGATGTGCGTGCGGAGCTGCAATTACTTGATATACGGAAAGCTAGCGGTCCCGATGGAATACCAGCCATAGTGCTGAAGAAGTGCGCGGCGGAGCTGTCTCCTGTGTTAACGCGCCTGTTCTAACTTTCTCTCTCTTCAGGATGTGTGCTGGAAGCTTGGAGAAGAGCTAATGTGCAAGCGGTTCCCAAAAAAGGGGATCGGTCTGATCCGGCATCATTATCGACCAATAGCTATCACCTCGGTACTTTGTAAGGTGATGGAACGGATTCTAAACAACCAACTGATCCATTACCTAGAAGATCACTATTTCATTAATTATCGTCAGTACGGATTTCGACCAAAACGGTCCACAGGTGATCTTCTAGCGTACGTAACACACCCCTGGGGTGAGCTATCGACAAGCATGGAGAATCGTTGGCTGTCAGCCTCGATATCTCCAAGGCTTTCGACAGGGTCTGGCACAGAAGTCTTCTCTCCAAGCTGCCGACATATGGTCTGCCTGCTCAGCTATGCACCTGGATTGCCAGCTTCCTACACAAGCGTAGCCTTCGTGTTTTAGTAGATGGTTGCGCTTCACAATTCTATGTAGTGAATGCTGGGGTCCCACAGGGATCTGTGCTATCTCCCACACTCTTTCTTTTGCATATCAATGATATTCTCTCTCTTGGGAACATACATTGCTATGCAGACGATAGTACAGTGTATGGTGGATACCACGGACGCGCAGTGGCTGGGCGGGCGGAAACTGAGGAGAGGCGGGAGAATCTTGTCATTGAACTCGATAGGACGTTAGAGCTAATCGCCAAATGGGATCTGATAATCTTGTCGAGTTTAATGCCAAGAAAACACAGGTATGCGCTCTCACAGCGAAAAAGTCACCATTTTCCCCTCTTCCCTCCCTCTGTGGTACTCCGCTGGTGATGCAAAGCAAAATCGCCATGCTGGGGATTGACGTTCGCTGCGACCTTAGTCCAAGGGATTACATCGAGGCTGTTATAAAAACAGCTTCACGGAAACTCGGAGTTCTGAACAAGGTGCGGCATTTTTTCACGCCACAACAACTGTGCCTGTTAAACAAAACACAGGTACGGTCTTGCGTTGAATATTGCTCGCACCTTTGGGATGGCTCCGCTAAGTACCTACTGGATGCCTTGGACCGGTTGCAGCGACGTGCAGTACGCATTATTGGTGACGTAAAGGTCACAAACACCCTTGAACCTTTACAATTGCGTCGCGAGATAGCAGCACTGAGCGCTTTCTATCGACTGTATCACGACGAGTGCTCTGAGGAATTATTCTCTCTAATTCCTGCTTCCCCCTTCCTTCTTAAGTCCACGCGAGCTGGTTCTCGATGTCACCGCCTAACTGTGACATCAATTCCATCGCGAACAAAGAAATTTGGCCACTCCTTTCTTTGTCGCACTTCCAAAAACTGGAATTCCTTACCAGCTCACGTGTTCCCCTCCTCTTACAACCCGGGTTCCTTCAAATGAGGCGTGAACAGGCATCTTGCGGGCCGGCAAGGCGAAGGCGGCTAGTGCAGAACGTTTTTCCCACCTGTACTGGCCGTCGTCGCGTTTGGACTCTACTACCACTTACTATCAGGTGGAGTAGATTCATTTGCCATCCCGGCGCATATAAAAAAAAACAGATTTTGTCCAATACCTCATACCCTCTATGAGACTTGAAACTTATTTATATTTCATAGTAATTTATATTATAAATATAATTATATGCTTGCAATGCTTTCAGTTGATTAACTACCATCATATGAATGAGTTTCACCGGTCTTTGTGCAAGCTCGTCTGGGTAGGCACTCACCCACTCATCAGATAACATCAGTGTAATTACAGGCACAAGGAACATAACATCTTAGTTCCCAAGGTTGGTGGCGCATTGGCGATGTATGCGATGGTTAAAATTTCTTACAATGTTAATGTCTATGGGCGTTGGTGACCTCTTACCATCAGGTGGCCCTAATGTTCGTCCACCTACCTATACTTTAAAAAAAAATAGTTGGCACTTACAACACCCAAAAAAAACCTTTAACAACAAATAATTAGAATTTTATCATATTTGCCAATTGAAACTGTGATACTACGTGACAAATAATTTTTACAGACACACATTTAAGCATAAGCGAAATTATTTCCAGAAATTATTTCATATCAACAGTTAAAATCAAAACTATTAATATTTTCTACTCGTATATAAAGCGACAATGTTTACATGCAAGAAAATTTCGTGTTGCTTGTAACTTTCAAAGAGGATCAAACGCAGTCACCGTTGGAGTGACATTTGGTAAGCAATGCACGTGTTACAAGAGGCTGGAGTTAAACCTCTTTGAACTTCTAGCGACGTCACTTTACAGCACAACTTTGGAGTTTACTTTTACAGAGATTATTTCTAATAAACTGTTTATTGCTGTTTCAAAAAGTAAAGTGACAGCTGACAGTAAGCACTCCTCTCCTTTAGAGGAGAAGTTTATTTATACCTTATTTAAGGTAATTGATATTGTTTATTTTTCCGATGTATGTAACAATCATAGTAAGATGACCGTTAGTGTTCCCGTTAAATCGATACTCTAGTCAAATATGAAAAAAAAACTTTAGAAATACATAAAATTAAATATTACCTATATTGTTTTTTTATTCAGATATGCACTGGTTTCTTTATAAAGTATCTTAGCTAAATATAGTGAATTTAAATCCGAACATGCATCCATTTATTTTTGCCTTCAAATCTAACGTCCAAAATAATAGGTCATTTGATACTATTCTGCACCCTTAGACACTGTAAAAAGTTCAACCAAAATCATTTTTACAAAAATCATACAACGAACATTGATGTCTAACAATAGATACATTTTAAATTCTATTTCAATGTTAAAAATATTTAAAAATAG
Organism: Nymphalis io; assembly: GCF_905147045.1. Classification (NCBI taxonomy): domain Eukaryota; kingdom Metazoa; phylum Arthropoda; class Insecta; order Lepidoptera; family Nymphalidae; genus Nymphalis; species Nymphalis io. Next base: position 5,466,882 of record NC_065910.1, on the reverse strand, counting down.
AATCATATATATATCAACTGTACGTTTTTAATTCTTAAAAATAGTGAAAGACGATTGAGAAATCTATTTCCTTTTGAAATAAAAGAAACATATTTGAAAAGGCTTTCGAAAGAGTAACAAAGGATTAATGATCTCTATTCCGACCACGTATCTTAATAGACTCAAATACTCCCCGTAACTCGAAGCGAGAATATTTAACAAATAGACGATATAAATATTTCCAAATTGTAATTTGCTAGTGAATAAGTTTATTGTAAAGAAAATGTGTACAACATCGTAAAGTAAAGGCCTGTAGGAGCATTGCATATGCCTTGTAGGAGCGACTTGTATGCCGTGACGGCAAAAGAATAAAAGAAAACTTTTGGCATGACGTTCTCTCATGCCGTTATACTCGATCTATGCCACCGTCCTCTATTTTATTGTACGTTCGATGGAGTAGAGAACGTGGCGCATGTACTGTATAATCTATGTAATCGTAATAATAAGAAAAGGAAAACATATTTTTTTATATTTCTTTATAATTAATTATATTTTTTTCAACACTCATCTATTTCGCTGTCCCACAACTGTCATTTTTTTTAGGAAGGTATTGGTGCAAATGCTATACAAGTAAGGGGATTGGTCACATAGACAAGCACTGATCATTGGTCATATTTATAAGCGGTAGCTGCTAAGCCCTATCATTTATTCTCTATTACTACAGATACTTATAGTTTGTAAGTAACAGCCTGTAAATGTCTAACTGCTGGGCTAAGGCCTCTACTCCTTTTTTGAGAATGTTTGGAGCTTATTCCACCACGCTACTCCAATGCGGGTTAGTGGAACACATGTGGCAGAATTTCAATGAAATCAGACAAATTCTTCACGATGTTTTCCTTCACCGTCAAGCACGAGATAACTTATAATATAAACACAAATTAAGCACATAAAAATTCAGTGGTCCTTGCCCAGATTTGAACCCACTATCATCAGTTAAGATTCACGCGTTCTAACCTATTTATAATATGAATCATTATACTTAAAATTGTAGAAAAAATTATTTAAGTTAGTTAAACGACACAAGACACTCGAACGAATTTGAATAATTCAACTTCGCAAGTTCTTTGATTTCAAAATTTTTATTCACAACAACAAACGAATCACTCAAAGAAAAATAATATTTATATGCGTATCCTTTAGCAAATCTTACTTCATTTTTACACATTCTATCTAAAATATTCCACACGCTTTCGTCAGCAAACTCACTTAAATCCGAAATCCGGTTCGGTAAATTTGCGTCCATCAGGGAGGCAGAATTGATTTGATGGTAAAAATATATCACAATCTACGCTGAGGTGTACCCCTCACGAGATAATATAAGCAATTGGCATCTTTTATATTACTAAGTATTAACACAAAATAACTAACAATATTGAAAAAAAAATGTTCGGGTTTTTATATTAATTGTATAGTGCGAATAATGTTTCTTAATAAATGTATTTAAAAAATTTAAAAGTTCCAATATAGTTAACACTAATTGGAATTGCGATTCATTCGAGAAACGATATGAGCATTATTGCTTCGCTCCACAATTCGGTGCATAATTATTTCTTATAGCGCATCTACATTACGATGTGAAACTCGCCTCCAAATTCAAATCTTTAAGTATTATAGTTTACTTTATGTGTTAAAATATTAAATACATCGTAAAACAAATTCTTATTTAAATATACATAATAAACACCTGTTTGTGAAGCGCTCCAACACGCAACCACGATGAATCCTGAAACAGAATAAGACCTTTGTAAATGAAACAAATATATATATAGAAGAAGTCGAAGTGTATATAATACTATTTCCGGTCATGATTTGTACAGTGGCTATTTTTCATTTTGTAGAAATGGTACTTTTGTGACATCATAATATTTAAAAAAGAGTTAATGGATTTTTTATATGGAACAAACTACGAATACAAGTTTAAAAGCTAGTGACGACGATCTAGGCACCTCTGTACAAAATACAGATCTATTAAATTATGTAAAGGAAGCGAGAACGCGATTATTTTGCTCGGAGACTTGAGAAATTTATACAGCGGACGACTTGTCGAGAAACATTAACATAAAACCAGTGTTTAAATAAACACTATATTAAATTTCAGACAGCGCAGAAATTTGAAACACGTAAAGCCGTTGGTCCTGCGCTTGAACGGTGAACGGAGTCGATCGTGTTGGATTGCCGTCCCATCGGATTATGAGAGCTAGGGAACAGAGCGCACCTGTGTTCGCGCACACACTTGTGCACTGTTCATACAGTTGACTAATCTCTTGAGATTGGCCGCCGTGGCTGACATCGGTCTGGAGGACATTATTATATTAAATTTAAATAAATATTTTTATTCTAATACATTCTTGTTTTATAAGCATATATTTTTACATTACTGTAGAATTATGGAAGAGTGCACTTATACTTATATTAAAAAATGCATATTTACTTGATTTTAGTATATACTACTTTTTATAGCTAGAAGCTTACCTGTTAGAAAATGAAAACCACCGCTCATAATATGCATAACGGAGAGAAAGCATAAGCTTCTTGAAGTTTTCCAAATCATATCGATTAGGAAAAATAATCAGTGACATCTGGTTCAACAGAGATTTCAAAAGGCAGACCTTTTTTTTTATATAGAATAGGAAGGTGGACGAGCATATGGGCCACCTGATGGTCATCTGGTGGTAGGATGCTAACATCCGCCTGGCTTGTTACCACCGTACGCATGGTGAAAAACTCGTGAGGTGGCTTGCAGCCGCGTTTCGAGGTCAGCCAGCGTACAACCAGAGCCCGAGCGAGTATTGCCGCGATGGGTGTTGGTCCAATTGGAGACGGGTGTTGAACCAATGCCGGGGGAAACTGTATTGACCTGCCGGTCAGGGAGACCCGAAGAAACGGCTGTTCCGCTGGCCACCCGTGGCATAGTACAGGGGCCCGAGCGTCCCTAACCAGCTCATGAGGCTGCCCCACCAGGCCACGCATAATCTCGGGGTGGACCGTCGTGCCGGTTGGTGACCGGTAGGTGGGGTCCCGGCGGCCACTTCCGGGGGGGTTCGGAGGCCCTTCCGTCCGGCGGGTCAGTGTATTTTTCCTTTTGGCAACCACTTGGGGAAACACGCCTCCACACTTTGCCCATCCCTATCGTGGCAATACATCGCTCGCTTCACGTCTCTTTTCCATTTCATTTTTCCCAAATGGCGCAACAAAACAGAAATAACGGTCGTACAGCGGTGCACACCCCCACCATACCCTCGCTGTTTGAGGTCGAGTTCTCTAACATCCAAGGACTCCACACTAACCTCAACGCTGTCCACCACCATCTCGAGACAGCACGGCCAGCAATGTTGTTTCTCACGGAGACACAAATACTCCGTCCTGCCGATACCAGCTACCTTAATTATCCCGGCTACACGCTTGAAGAATCCTTCAAAGCGAAAGCCGGAGTATGCTTGTTCGTCAGGACGGATGTTTGCTATCACCGACTGCGCTGCTTGGAGGACCCCTCCTTCTCCATGTTGGTGGTACGTGTGGACCTGGTTCGCCAGAGCCGAGTCTACGTGTGCCTCTACAGATCCCACAATGGTGACTTGGAGACAAGCCGATTATTTGACCATCTTAGTCGGGTGGCAGATGCTGCGCAAGAGCAATTTCCTAACGCGGAATTGGTGTTTTTGGGGGATTTTAATGCTCACCACGAATCCTGGTTGAAATCCCTCAAAACTGACCATGCTGGAAGGACTGCTCATGCTTTTGCTCTCACACATGACTTGACCCAACTGGTTGATCAGCCCACCAGGATCCCAGACATTGATGGGCAAGCACCTTCTCTACTGGACCTTCTGCTGACTTCTCACCCGGTGGAATATCAGGTTGTGGTTCAGGCTCCTCTTGGCTCTTCGGATCACAGCCTTATTTCTACCAGAGTGCCACAGGCCAAGCTGCCGCCACTAGCGGTATGCAAACGTCGCGTTTGGCACTATAAGTCGGCGGATTGGGACGGTATGCGCGATTACTATGCGTCGGTCCCTTGGAAGGAACGTTGCTTCAGTGGGAATGACCCGACAGCTAGTGCCGCTGCTGTTGCTGATGAGATCATGTTAGGAATGGAATACTACATTCCTAGCTCAGATCTCATCAATAGGGGTACGCGTAACCGTTGGTTCACTCGTGAATGTGCCGATGCTGTATCAGCTAAGCAGGCGGCATATCGCAAGTGGATCAACGGCTGCATTAGCGGGGCATCTAACATTGACTCACTGAAAGCAAACTATAATAAAAATTCCAAGTCCTGTAGAAAGTCATACACGAGAGCGGATGCACAGCGCATTGTACAGATTGGTCATGACCTTGTTTCGCATCCTAGGGGCTCCCGTAGCTTCTGGCGTCTGACCAAGTCTGTGCAAAACAATTTCTGCCAACCTTCGCTGCCACCGCTCAGAAATCCGGACGGATCGCTAGCTCACAGTCCGCAAGAGCAAGCTGATCTCCTGGCTAAACTCTTTGCCGACAATTCCGTCATCGATGATTGTAGTGCACTGCCACCTACAATACCTGCATGTGGCCATACGATGCCTGACATTAAAATCAGGCAACGTGATGTGCGTGCGGAGCTGCAATCACTTGATGTACGGAAAGCTAGCGGTCCCGATGGAATACCAGCCATAGTGCTGAAGAAGTGCGCAGCGGAGCTGTCTCCTGTGTTAACGCGCCTGTTCCAACTTTCTCTCTCTTCGGGAAGTGTGCCGGAGGCTTGGAGAAGAGCTAATGTGCAAGCGGTTCCCAAAAAAGGGGATCGGTCTGACCCGGCAAATTATCGGCCAATAGCTATCACCTCAGTACTTTGTAAGGTGATGGAACGGATTTTAAACAACCAACTGATCCATTACCTAGAAGATCACTGTCTAATTAATGATCGTCAGTACGGGTTTCGACCAAAACAGTCCACAGGTGATCTTCTAGCGTACGTAACACACCTCTGGGGTGAAGCTATCGACAAGCATGGAGAATCGTTGGCTGTCAGCCTCGATATCTCCAAGGCTTTCGACAGGGTCTGGCACAGAAGTCTTCTCTCCAAGCTGCCGGCATATGGTCTGCCTGCTCAGCTATGCACCTGGATTGCCAGCTTTCTACACAAGCGTAGCCTTCGTGTTTTAGTTGATGGTTGCGCTTCACAATTTTATGTAGTGAATGCTGGGGTCCCCCAGGGATCTGTGCTATCTCCGACACTCTTTCTTTTGCATATCAATGATATGCTCTCTCTTGGGAGCATACATTGCTATGCAGACGATAGTACAGTGCATGGTGGATACCACGGACGCGCAGTGGCTGGGCGAGCGGAAATTGAGGAGAGACGGAAGGATCTTGTCATTGAACTCGATAGGACGTTAGAGCTCATCGCCAAATGGGGCTCTGATAATCTTGTTGAGTTTAATGCCAAGAAAACACAGGTATGCGCTCTCACGGCGAAAAAGTCAACATTTTCCCCTCTTCCGTCCCTCTGTGGTACTCCGCTAGTGATGCAAAGCAAAATCGCCATGCTGGGAATTGACGTTCGCTGCGACCTTAGTCCAAGGGATTACATCGAGGCTGTTATAAAAACAGCTTCACGGAAACTCGGAGTTCTGAACAAGGTGCGGCGCTTTTTCACGCCACAACAACTATGCCTGCTGTACAAAACACAGGTACGGTCTTGCGTGGAATATTGCTCGCACCTTTGGGATGGTTCCGCTAAGTACCTACTTGAGGCCTTGGACCGGTTGCAGCGACGTGCCGTACGCATTATTGGCGACGTAAAGGTCACAAACGCCCTTGAACCTTTACAATTGCCTCGTGAGATAGCAGCACTGAGCGCTTTCTATGGACTGTATCACGGCGAGTGCTCTGAGGAATTATTCTCTCTAATTCCTGCTTCCCTCTTCCTTCTTAAGTCCACGCGAGCTAGTTCTCGATATCACCGCCTAACTGTGACATCAATTCCATCGCGAACAAAGAAATTTGGCAACTCCTTTCTTTGTCGCACTTCCAAAAAATGGAATTCCTTACCAGCTCACGTGTTCCCCTCCTCTTACAACCCGGGTTCCTTCAAACGAGGCGTGAAGAGGCATCTTGCGGGCCGGCAAGGCGAAGGCGGCTAGTGCAGAACGTTTTTCCCGTCTGTACTGGCCGTCGTCGCGTTTGGACTCTACTACCACTTACCATCAGGTGGAGTAGAGTCATTTGCCCTCCCGGCGAATATGAAAAAAAAAAAAAAGGTAAGTGGTCACCAAACGCCCTTAGACATTGGCATTGTAAGAAATGTCAACCATCGCTTATAGCCAATGCGCCACCAACCTTGGGAACTAAGATTTTATGTCCCTTGTGCCTGTAATTACACTGGCTCACTCACCCTTCAAACCGGAACACAACAATATCAAGTATTGCTGTTTTGCGGTAGAATATCTGATGAGTGGGTGGTACCTACCCAGACGAGCTTGCACAAAGCCCTACCACCACCTTGAAGCACAAGCCTAAAAAATTTAAAAAATTAAAAAATCTATACGCATTAATCATACAACCTCCTATTCCTTTAAATTGGGTCTAAAATCAAAATAAAATAGTTAATAGCTCAGTCCTTACTACTTTGCTATATAAATGTCGCAGGTTCGCCGTTTTTTTTTTTTTTTATAGAATAGGAAGGTGGACGAGCATATGGGCAACCTGATGGTAAGTGGTCACCAAACGCCCTTAGACATTGGCATTCTAAGAAATGTCAACCATCGCTTATAGCCAATGCGCCACCAACCTTGGGAACTAAGATTTTATGTCCCTTGTGCCTGTAATTACACTGGCTCACTCACCCTTCAAACCGGAACACAACAATACTACTATGTTACTATGGACTTTAAATAATTAACAGCTTACTTATAAACGTTGTTTAGCGGGTGATTATTTAAATAATACTGTGTTTTCTCCTTTCGAATGTCAAATCAATAATGACAGAAAGAGAAAATAAGTCTTTTACGAAACAGCTGCAATCGCTTGTACGAGTAAGTAAGGCCGAAAGATGTCAAGCTCATTCACAACAGAAACTTAACAATCAATGTTTATATTGACGTTTTAGAAAAGCTTAGTGAACCTAAATATATTATGTATACGTTTGTTATAGAAATATATATTTCAAAATAAATTATTCATATTTTACCTCATTTTGGTAATTTATTTGATATTACAGTAACAGCCTGTTAATGTCCCAGTGCTGGGCTAAGGCCTCCTCTCAGTTTTGAGGAGAAGATTTTGGAGCTTATTCCACCACGCTGCTCCAATGTGTATTCTACACATGTGGCAAAATTTCAATAAAATTAGACACATGCAGGTTTCCTTACGATGTTTTCCTTCGCTGTTAAGCACGAGATGAATTATAATCACAAATTAAGCATATGAAAATACAGCGGTGCTTGCCCGGGTTTGAACCCACGATCATCGGATAAGATTCACGCGTTCTAACCACTCGGCCATCGTTCTAACCACTTATTTGACATTGAGAACATACAAAACGTAATTTGGATAAGTAAATTTACACGTATTTTAAAATAAATACATGTTTCTTAATGCGATGAAAATTCTTCCATACCATTTTCACGTTCGTTAAAATGCTTAAATTTTAATGGTATATGCGAGATGAGGGATTTCTTTTGATTTTCAGTCGTCAGAGCCGCAGACTTTACAATATGAATTTCAAATTTGTGTACTTAACAGGGTTAATTAGCAACATTCCCTCGCGATGTGATTTTTTGAATACAATAATGAGACGAAAGAAAGAAATTTCGTGGAACGGGTACGAACAATTCATTGTTTCTATTTTCGTCTACAGTTTAAAAAACTCAATGCAGTATTTCTTTGACGAGAAATTAAGTATTTCAATATTTATTTAAGTACTTACATTTTACAAATATCGTCCTCATTTCGATTTCAAAGTAGCAGATACGTCATTTTTTTTTTTCAGCCTTTTTGCCGTCCACTGCTAGACGAAAGCCTCCCCCCATACGTCATATACTCATTTGGAATTTTGTTCGATAGCACGACGAACCGTGTTAAATTCCAAAAAACAATAACGATATATATACAAATTAATTTAGGTATTGACAAATTTTTAAGTTTTGATAAATGGTTTAGAAGGTTTAAACGATTCGATTGTTATTTGATCTAATTTAATAAGAAAACAGGCACAAACTTTTAGTATAAAATCTAAAAAAATAAATAAACAAACACCTCTTCATACTATTAATATGAATTATGATAAAGTAAAATTTCCCCATAATTCAAACATTAATGTTTACGAATTCGTACTCTTCTTAAAATTACATATGGAAATCGAGAAGGATATGAAACGACTTGTTCGTTTCACAATCTCGAACGTGATGCGAATGTTTATTTAGCATTGATTTCTCTTACTAAGCATGCTTTATTTAATTTTCAGACAGTCTTACATGAATCACGATGCTGTTGCTAAATAAAATAGTAATTATACTGTTTGCTATCAGTTTTGCTCATAATTAAACAAAAGGAGTCACAACAAAATAATATAATAAAAAAATGAAATTTATTTGGCGATAGAATAAAATGCTAACTCGAACGATATAACGATAAGTAATAAATGAGTTTTTTTAATTTGTGTTATTGAATAATAAATCCTATCGTTGTAAACTGTTCATCGTTTCAAATTAATCATGAACTAAATGACTAATTTGAAATGTTTATTCAATTTATTTATTTATTTATTTAACACTTTTTGCACAACATATACATAAAATGAGAGAAGTAGGAAACAATCAAAGAAAAAGAAAATAAAAAATGGTGCGCAAAGGCGGTCTTATCGCTTATAGCGATCTCTAACAGACAACCTTTGGTGAAAGAATTTTGTAAGAGAACAGGTAAGTGCATTTACATATAAAAAGGAGATACTAAATATTTAATAGACTACACATATCTACATCCCACTAACCACATATACATACATACATACACACACATACACATATACATTCATACAAATAAAATATATATATATATAATTATCATTTAGCATATACATATTATATATAATTATACATATTATATAAAATTATATATAGATAAATTATAAACCACATACTATTTCATACATACATACATACCTTACTTGGAAATGGACAAATAATAGCTTTTCAAGCGGTATTTAAAAATACTCAATGAATTCGACTGCCGAATATCTGTAGGTAGTGCATTCCAAAGTTTGATGGTTTTTGCAGTAAAAGAGTTACTGTAGGTTTGTGTCCGGCTGCAGGGGGTAACTAGTTTATTATCATCCGAAGAACGCAGGTTGTGTGCGCTGTCGCAACCAAGAAATTTAAAGCGTTCTTTAAGGTAAGATGGTGTGTGATCGATATAAATAATAGAGTAGAGAAGAGATAAGGCGTGTAGATTTCTTCGTAGTCTGATTGGTAGCCATTTTAACTGAGACCGATACTCAGAGACATGATCAAACTTTCGCAGGCCAAAAATAAATCTTATGGCTATATTTTGCAGCCGTTCTAATTTATTTAGGAGGTCTTCAGTTAAATCCATGTAGCAGACATCAGCATAGTCCAGTATTGGTAAGAGGAACGTATTAGCTAAACTGATATTTGCCTTGATAGGCAATAGGTTTTTCCATCGCCTTAAGAAACCAATGATAGCGAAAATCTTACGACTCATTTCAGTGATTTGAGGTACCCAGGAAAAGGAAGCATCAAGAAGTAGTCCAAGATTTCTAACAGTCTCTTGCATGTGTAATATTTGGCCCTCAAATAAGATTGGAGGTAGATGTTTATCTTGGACCCTCGTCAGAAGCTTAATTAATGTTTATTCAATGTTTATTTTGACGAGCCGGTCAGCGTGGTTGGTACTTGCCTTTCACGGCGAAGGTTGTGGGTTCGATTCCCACCCAGGACAGACATTTGTGTGCATAAACATGCATGTTTGTCCTGAGTCTGGGGGTAATTATCTATATAAGTATGTATTTACAAAAGAAAAGTAGTATATGTAGTACATCAGTTGTCTGGTTTCCATAGCACAAGCTTTGTACAAGCTTAATTTGGGATCAGATGGCCGTGTGTGAAAAATGTCTTAGGATATATTATTATTATTATTATATTTATATTTTGTTTGCCTTCATTATAAATTGTTTCGAAAACATTCAATTTCGATATTTAATATTTATCGGGTGTCCCGTGACGGTAATTTTTTTATTTATATTTATTATAATATGTATACATAAAAGTGACTGACAAATCAAGACAGAGCCCAAACCACTTAGGTTAGCACAAGAAAATTTGCACACAGGTTCCTTTTACGCAATAGCTTAGCACTAAGGAAGGATTTTTGAATTAAGCCCCCAAAGCAAAGGGGATGAAATCCTGCATTATTGAAGAAAGAGCTAAGGGCATTGGTATTTAGCCAATCTGAATTATAATATATAAACATTAACGAATACTAAATCTAAGCTTTTCTATGATTTATATAATCCTGAACAGTATAATAAGAATTATTTATTAAAAAAATACCGTACCGTAACCGTACCGTAACAGCCTGTGAATGTCCCACTGCTGGGCTAAAGGCCTCCTCTCCTCTTTTTTTGAGGAGAAGGTTTGGAGCTTATTCCACCACGCTGCTCCAATGCGGGTTGGTAGAATTCACATGTGGCAGAATTTCAGTGAAATTAGACACATGCAGGTTTCCTCACGATGTTTTCCTTCACCGTAAAGCACGAGATGAATTATAATCACAAATTAAGCACATGAAAATTCAGTGGTGCTTGCCCGGGTTTGAACCCACGATCATCGGTTAAGATTCACGCGTTCTTACCACAGGGCCATCTCGGCTTAAAATAAAATAAAATAAAAAAATACCACTTGTTTTAAATTTAGGTATTGGTTTATGTAGAAAGTTAATGTCATAAATATTGCATTACATATTTACAGTTAAGAAAAAGATTATGGAGAAGAGTTACAAGAGACGCGATATGCTAAAAACGTCGTAGTTTCTAATTCAAAATAAACAGTATATTATTAGTTTAAAAGTTTTTTTTCTCATTCTCATAACTCAACATAAATAGCGTTTGTATAATACTTTGTATTTTGATATAAAAAAAGCAAAGTCCCGTAAAATAAACAGCCTTAAAACAGTAATAAGTATTCTTTTCTTTTATTATATCTTTATTACCATGTGGAAAACTTATACCGCTTCGTGTTGTAAGATACCATATTATGTTCTTATCTGTACCCCTGAAAACGTATGTGCAAAATATCATGATGTTAAGTTTAGTTATGACGTGATGTGTACGTGAAAGCAAATAAACACACTTTCGCATTTTAATAAATTTAAAGATAAAGTATAATTCAAATGCAAACAATTACCAAAACATAAAATATGATTTTTTTTTTGTGTGCAGATATTTTATGTCACAACATAGAAATCACTGTAGATGTAGAAATAAGTGGATAATAATTAAGATGAAAATTTTACAAGATAACGCGCAGCATACACAACGCGATATTTTTGTGTACCAATTCATATTAAATAGGATTATACTTCATGACCTAAATCGGCGGTAGAACATGTTTTAAGGGGGCGATATATAATATGTATATAGATATATGTGATTAGTATTGTATATGTAGATGTTAGTTACATTTTGTGTATTAGTAATTTTTGGTAGAGTATTTTGTAAGACCCTAATGCGTAACAAAATACTCTACCAAAAATTTTATTATTTTTATATAATATAATTTATTGTTATCGATTATGCAGTGTCAAAAAATATAAAAAGATTATTTATTTAATCAAAGCTGATAATAATAATGACAATTATCATAAGCAATATTTTTTATTATTGGTGACATTATATTTACAATTCTATCTTATATTATTATTTTACGGCATAGCTAGTATTTTATATATTTAGATTTAAACCTAAAAACCAACCATATTATAAAAATTTAAAACTTGGTCGTTTCTAGTTTCTATTATTATTAAAGTACTGTATCAATTGATTTAGTAAAACTGTAACAAAATTAAATAAATAATTGATGTCATATTAAGAAACCCAACCATGTACATTATTGTTCTTATTTATCTTATACAACGATATGTAAGCAATAATTCACAAGAAATGTTCTTTACTTTGTAAACGATAACACTTCGAGAAAACGTAGCAGAAACTTTTAAATTATGATTTATGTTGCAAAGTTATTTTATTGGAGCGTTTTTGTATCGTAAATTTGGTTCTATCTTTATAAAGGAGAACGACTTAACA